>NC_053028.1:251688959-251988959 GCF_003073215.2 Triticum urartu | reverse complement strand
GTCATGGTTCATGATCGACTACATCACAGATGGTTCAGAATTTGCGAAAGAGCGGGAGGCTAACAACTTCTACGACCACCCCTATTGCCCCTTTACGGGATGAAGATACATCAGAGCCTGCCTTCGTTTTACTTCCACTTGTTCTTGCCTTTTATCTTGTTGTTTCAAATTAGTAGTTTGCTCTTGTTGGGTTGAACCAGTATGATTATGTCGTGCTTGTCATGTTTGAACAAGTTTAGTTATGTCATCAAGTACAATGTTTTGCTTATCTCATTATATAAGTTTGGTAGCTTCGTATGTTGTTAATCCATCATTTCAAAATTGAAAAAGTAGCTTCTGAATGGAACGTTGTCGTTTCTCTAAAGTACTAGTTATGATGCAACTAATCACACAACGTTGTTCCACGTCAGTACAACTTAGTACACTTGATCGGACATTACATACTTACTACAATAAAAAGTACAAAGAAGCATCAGTCCGTAAGCGCTACTATGAATGCACTATCAGTACAACTCAGTCTACACGCAAGTACCATAGTTCTGAAAATGACACTAGAAGACACTTGAGAATAATCACAAAAACAAACACAAAAAAGAAGGCAAAAAACTCAAATGAAAAAGATTACACTCACACAAAACTGACAAGAACTAGAACAAAAAGTATGAGTCCAAGTTACTGGAGGAGTCAAGTACTAGATTCAAACAAAACAAAAAAATTGACCGCCCAAGGTCAGGAGCAGGCCCTAACAATGCTAGATACTTGAACTCGAGCCCGTGGGTGAATCCCTAGTAATCCGCACAACGCAGGACCCGTCGACCAGGGCCCACAGGTCAAGACAGAGAGCGAGCGCCGTGTATAAGCACTCAGGTAAGTGTTTAGAGGAGTTCGATTGGTGAGCGTCGGCTGCGCTTATAAACAGGTTCGGAGCCCCCTCGACTAGCGAGGTGGGGCTAAACCCAGAGCGCACGCGCACGACGCACTGCACAGGCGCGCGGACGAGCTATCTAGGCCGGAAAACGGCCCAATAGCCTCTACATCATCAACAAAACACCCCACCAAATAAGCCCAGCTATACAAACCAGAGGGCGGGACAAAGAAATATAAACCACAAGAAAAATGTTTGTCAATTAACCTCTACAAGAAAAAGGGGAAAAATATGATACAAAAACAATGAACCTCTAAAAAGAACAAAACTTAATAGCCTTTCTGTTAAATGTACATAATTTAAAAAACAGAATTAAATATTACTTTCAAGTTCAACTACTAAAACTAAAAAATTTCAAAACATATAATGTTTGTCAATTATGCTAAAATTCTTATTTATATAAAAACTGACAAGTTCAACTACTAAAACTAAAAAAGTTCAAAACATATAATGTTTGTCAATTATGCTAAATTTCTTGTTTATATAAAAACTGACAAGTTCAACTACTAAAATTCAAAAAGTTCAAATAGAATTTATTTGTCAATTCTGCTAAATTTATTATTTATATATAATCTGTCCACACCACAACGAACGATCTGCTCGTAAAATAATCTCAAACCCCCACCCCAACCTAAGTTATAAAAAAAATTAGTTCAAACATACATACAACATCAATACTAAAACAGTAGGATCAGTCAGGCCACTCGCACCACTGTGACATCAAATTTCAAACCCGTGCGCTGTTTGAAATTACAATTCAGTTCACACAGTACTAAAACATAAGTGCAGTAAAAATGAGAATACAAAAACTATAAAGGCCTAACTTAGGTTTGTACAGATGAAAATAAAATAAGTACAAGTTTTGAGCAACAACTCCCAGGGCACTGAAAAAATGTTTTGACATACACTAGTGTATAAAGGCTTCAATAGAAAAACAATACTTAAACATCCACACGGAAAAACATCACAGATCCATACATCACCTAAACAGTGCAAAATGCCATCATCACAACCACAGAGACGTGCAAGTGGGATTTAGCAGATCGTAAGTACAACTTGACAAGACTAATCAGTGCACCTGTAAAAAACATTTGTCTTGGACGGTTAGTTCTTCCAGGCCACCACCCGCGCCACCCACTGGGCGGTTGCCACGACGAAGTGCAAACGGCGACCCCCACGACCACTACACACATGCCCTCGACGAACCGCCTCCCACACACCATCGTCGGCGCACTGCAAAAAAACCCCATTGTCTTCCATCTCTCCCTCGTTCCCACATAGCACCATTGCCGCTTCCATTTCCACTGCACACAAACCTCCAGCGGCTCTCTCCAAAGCCCACAGTCGCCGGAGGAAGGCCATGGCGGAGGAACCGTCCGCCAAGCGTCATCATGCCGAGACGTCGGACAAGAGGAGCAACCTCGTCGACATTAACGTCCCCGGCGAGAAGCGCGAGTACACCAGAACGCTCAAAGGGGTTGAGCTCCACGGCAAGGAGACGCTGGAGATAGTCTGCACCAGCGAACCAGACAAGGCCGACGAGATGATGAGCAGGCTCAGGATGAAGGGCGGCGGCTTGTATCCGAGCTTCATCGGAGTTGATGTGGAGTACACCGACGAGGAAAAACCTCCACAGATGGCGGCAGTCCTGCAGTTGTGCGTCGAGGAACTCTGCTTGGTGTACCACATCGCAGCAGCCACAAAATGGTAACCCATACTACTGTTCATTCATCTGTTGTACTAGTACTAGTCACTAAAAACTTAATTAAAAATTGTTTCCCAACTAGATGAACTACTATAGTCTATGAAGTGGATACACGATTACATGTTTATCAAGTTAAATGCATTTCTGAAACTGTGAAGTGGATTGTTTCACCAGATTAGCATCTGAAAAAAAGTTTATAGCATTCTGAACTTTATGCACAAAATTAATTTCTGAACTTGATGAACTAGCATAGATTCTGATCTTGATGCACTAGTATAGTTTATAGAATTGATGTATTAAAAGATCTTTGGTGAAGTGGTATAGGTCCATATCTTGATGCACATGTTTCTCAAACTAATTTTTGAACTTGATATAGAATTAATGCACAAAGATGTATCAAGCACTGGTATAGGTCTTTTATTCAACAAAAAAGCAAACTAAACTTGAATCAAGCAGCACATCTATCATTGACTCTGGTAAAATGATTCTCTAATTTGGTGAAGCATTTGGTAAAGCAAAGAAGATAGCAAAAAAGAAAAAATAACACGGTGTAGTTGAATTTAATTTCAGGACTTTGTGTACTAGTTTCTGAACTACATTCATGCATGACTCATAATATATAAGCATCTACCTCATGGATTATCACTTGTAAAACAAAAAAAGCAGAAGAATTAAATCCTCAAAAAGAAGACTAATCTATAAATGTGTGTCTCCCCCCTTGCAGGCCCAAGCGCCTCAAAGACTTCCCGTGGGAGGAGAAATTGTACACATTTGTTGGTTTCAGCATTGGAGGTGACAAGCGGATGCTGCAGGAGTCTGGTTTGGAAATCAACCCCAACAACTTCATCGACATGCAGCGCAAGTGGAAAGATCCAAAGACCAGAAAATGCTACGACTCCTTGGCCGATGTTGCAGGCGGCGTCATCCACCCATTCTACGAAGGCATGAAGAAGAAGATGAACAGGGCAGACCACAAACTGTGGGGGAACAGCCCGCTGCCAGACAACCTCATCACGTACGCAGGAATAGATGTGTACGCAACGTACAAGTCATGGAAGACAATCGACAACATCGTGACAGGTTGGGATATTTCAAAAGAGCAGGAGGCTGACCCCTACTACCACTGCAACTTCGCGGATGAAGATGCATGAAAGTCTGTATTTGTTATGTTGAACCAGCTACCTTATGCTGTGTGCGTCCTTAGTATTGTTGTTTCAGATTTGTAGTTTGCTTTCGTTATGTTGAACCAGCTACCTTATGCTATGTGTGTCAGGGTTTGAACAAGTTTGCCTATGTCTATCAAGTACATCGTTGCTTATGTCGTCCAACAAGTTTGCTAGCTTCCTATTTTGTTCATCCATCATTTGAAGTTGACGTAGGTTGAAGTTGAAACTTGATGGCTGCCACGCAGCACTATTCATGGAGAAAAAAAATAACACATGAATATTTTTGCAAAAACAAAAAAAAGTGGCAGACTAACTAAGGACAAAAGCAAATAGTAGCCTTCGACGCTCAGTACAGCTTAGACATGAACGGTAGTACTATCACGCTAAAAAATTAGTTTTTAGTTTCAGACGAACACTAAAAAGACTAAGTTTCAGCCGAGGACAACATTCAGTACTAAAAAGCATCATGGTAAAAAGTAGTTAGAAATTCACTAAGTACTGCATCAGGAAAAGTAAAGAAACACCAATATGTATTTCCTAGTCACTAGCATCCTAGGACTGAAAAGTTCTGGTACAGTTGAACACACGGTATGTTCATTGTACAAATATATATAAAGGAACGGGAAGCTTCAGTTCGCATTCCTTAAAACAGTGACATACTAAGAATTAACAGTGGCAATACAACTGAAATCTCAGTACAACTTAGTCTATACAGCAAGTGCTAGGATTATACCAAACATTGCCTCGAGAAGAACCACAGCCTAGAAAAAAAGAAGGCCAAAAACTAAATCAAAAAAATATAAGTTCGACAAAAGAGAAAAATCACAAGAAACACAACAAGAAGACATACCAGCATCAAACAACACAAACAATAAATAATTAATCAAAAGTACTAGCACAATTGGAATCTCAGTACAACTAAGTTTATTCGGTAGTGCTATGATGATACCAATTAATGCATTGAGAAAGAAATAGTTTTGAACTTAATAGGAATATCTCTTAAACATAGCTAATTTAAACCAGTACTTTAACTCTTACTATGAAGTTCAACTACTAAAGTTCAAGAAGTTCAAAAAGAAATTTGGCACTAAAATTTTGAAAGCCTTATGCTGAATGAGACTTCAAATCAGTACTAACAGAACTATATCATAAGTACAAGAAAACGAGAGTACAGAAACTATAAAGGTCCAAGTTAGGATGGAATCACATAAAAATAAAATAAATCTCACTTTCTAAGCAACAACTCGAAAATACACTTGGAAAAAAAATTGTTTTCAGTTCAACTACTATATAAGTCTTCAGTACAAAAAAAACTTAACCAAAACAAATTCCCGATGAAACATTGTGCCAGATTTAAAACACAACACAAATATACTAGTTATTACATAGTACTCGACAAGACATCAAACACTACAAAATAGAGCATACAATGTTTTCAAGAGATATATCACACAACTATCCAATTCACTATGCAAATGATGACCATTTATCCTATGCATCAGGAGCCAAAGCCTGAACCTCCTTGGGAAGCTCCGTCACCATAAGATGGTTATTACGGTTGAACACAACTCTATACAGATCCTCAGCGTTCCAATCAACAATGCGTGGCTGCAAAACAATAAAACAAATTATCAAAAATCATGACACATAAAAAAAAGGATGCACAATAAGCCAAAAACAGAAAGTGAAAAGCTCAACAAGAAACCCACGCCATTATCTCGAATGTTCTCAAGGATCTTTTCACCATCATAGCATCCCGCATACTTCAGAGTATAATGGCCACATTCATTCGGCCCTTGAAGTGGAACCTTGACAAACGTTGGTTTGTTTGCAAACAACTCCCAATTGGGCTGCTTGCTCGCATTGTACTGAGCATCACCATACACAGCCTTCATTACTTTGACCAATCTAGAAATCTGTAAAAAAACAAAACAACCCACACAGTTTTAGGTCTCAGAAATAGCAGAAACAAAGATGCAGAAATATTAATCCAGTACAGATAATAAATGTCACTCACAATCTTCTCGCAGTCTTTGTGATAGGTGTTCTTCGAAGGACGGTGGTTCTTCGGATAAGGTAAAGAGTCAAGGATGTCAACGCTACTTCGGTACCGATTCATGACATATAAGGAATAGTGGCTCACTTTCCTATCCTTTGATAAAACCATAGGCTTGAATAGAGGCATCATGATCTAAAAACAAATGACCAAAAAAGAGATGTTAAATATTCAAAGTAAAAACCAGCATCACAACAAACAAATAAAAACTAAAAATCAGCTAGTAGATCTCACAAGGTCGGCACTGAGCAAGTCTTCATTAGCTTTAACATAGCTCTTGAAATCTCTCGCTGCACTCTCCACATTAAACACTTTATTTTCATCCTCGTAAAACGAACAGTCAAGCACAACCTGCAAAAAAGCCAAAATAGAAAATAGACAGCGGAAAAAGAATCAACAAGCAAAGTATTATTAAAAATCGTAAAAACAATAGACAGTCTTGTTCAACATAAAGAAACCGATCTGATTGATTACCGTGATGAAATATGGACTCAGCAATATCCTTTTCCCAGATGCGAAATCAGCATTTCTATCGGGATCTTGCTTCCAATCATCAATGAGGAAGTCAATTACATCACCCTCCATCATTTGCCCAGGTGAAAAAACTTCCCAGATGCGATTCCCGGTGAAGTTAGTTATGTTTCGATCAGGCTGAGGTATCATTGAGAATGTATTCCTGCAGCACACACAAGAACAAAAAGAAGGAGAAGCAAGATAAGGCCTTCATAGCAGTTCGAGTTGTATAAAAAGGAACAATTCAGGCCATATTTATCTAGCAGTTACAAACAACAAAAGAAAAGGAAGAGGAAAAAATAATGAGAGATACTCACTCGCCATACTTCTCACGCCATTCATTACTAAGCAACAGATTATACAACCTGCGAGCCTTGTCCAGGTGAGGGAATTTATAAGGGTGAAGCTGCTGCACAGGGGAGCAAAACTTTATAGGAGCTCTGGGCGCACGCTTCGTGCTTACAACATTGCCAGAATCCAAAGCGGGATCTTTCCTAGCACCACCAGCTCTACGAGCCACTATTCCAGCAAGGGGAGATAAACCTTTGGCAGCAGCGCTCCTCGTGACTCTTCCAACGCCAGCAATCTTGTCAAACACATCATCATCACTCTCTATCAATTCCACAATGGGATTCTTGGGTGTAGTAGGGCTATCTGCACAAGCAGCCGTAAAACCTCTCAGAGCTCCCAACCGCCCCTTCATAACACCATATCTTGTCTTTTTGGGAGAACGCCCCTGGCTAAGATCAACAGCTATGCGCTCGAGCTCCAAGAACTGGCTACCAAAGAACCTGTAGTCAGGCTCACCAAGATCCAGCCACTCACCTGAAAAAAAAGAAGACCGCACAAAGCGTAAGTTCAAATACATATTTCATGAAAGTACTAATAGAGAAGTACAAGCTGCAAAAAAATTACAAAAGTCCATGCACACGTACAGGGTTCGATGCCAAACAAACCCCGGAAGTCAACATCAAACACATCGCTAGTTGCGCAGGTATACAGCAAAGTCTTCCTAATGTCCAAAATGTCTTCATGGCTGTAATCGGCCATTTCAATTACACCATCCTCCCGGCAATAATAGGTCTTGCAGTTTTGTAGCATAAAGAATCCACAATCATGCCTGTAAACAAAGGAAAAATAAAAAAAATGGTACAACACAAAATCCAAAAAATACAGGAACAACATCCTCCAGCAACAAAAACAACCAGCAAAAATCATTAAAAACGGATACTCACGTGTTTTCCTGCTGAGGCACCCGCACAAACTCGCAAGAGAAACCATCAATATGCGCCGGTGAGAACGGTTTGGCCCTGTCTACACTGGACTCCCTCCAAAGCTTCTTTATATTATCTGTCATATTCCTTAAGAATCTAACTGCATCACCCCAGGTTTCTTCACGGAGTGAATCAAGACACTCGAAACGACGGAACTTCAAATTCAGAACAACCAAGCACCAATGCCCAGATACTTCACTAGGCTTCATGGTAGCCACAAATGACGGCGGATCAAATGTAGGGAAAAGAAGCTGAAAAAAAATCGCAGAGGAAAAATGAATTTACCAAACAATAAAATAAAAGAGGGAAATTGAAATTCATAAGTACAAACAAAAAATCAAATAATCATAAAGAAATTATATCCACCGCCCAAAATTGAGGAACAATCATATCAGTTCAATTCCCTTGCAACAATAAGTACAACTTTAATAAAAGAAGCACAGATCAAGTTCATTCCCCACACCTCCCAAAACTGCAAAGAAAACATGACAGTTCTAGTTAATGAGTACAAAAAGTCCAAGTTCACCTACTTGGTCAAAACCATCAGCACCTGATCTTGTGAACCAATTTAGCACATTGGAATCAATATTTCCATCACGGATCTTGGTCTGTTGTACAAAAAGAACAACAATAGTTAGAAAATTGGCAAAACAAGTTATCATCCTATTTACAAAAAAAGCAAAATACTGACCGTCACCCATGTGGGAACTATCAACTTGTCAGTGTCTCGGTACTTCTGGCGTAGAGAATATAAAACAACATCAGCACTGTCTGAGTTGAGCATGCCAGTGGGGACAAACACTTTAGCAATAGAACCAACACTGGCATCACATTCTTTATTTTGAAACATCGGCTTGTGACTAGAAAAACACAAAAGATTACATGAATTAAAACTACTGCAACAACAACAATAATCAAACTAGAGAAAGAAAAAGAGACAAAAAATGGTACGGGCAAAATCCCAAACTAACCATTTCATACGGTTCGTGCGCAAACTCGTAACAGCGAAGAAAAACGTATCAACCTTAACAACATTACCACTTTCTGCTTGCAGAAAATGATGAAAAATAATAAGTTCAACAACTACAAGAGAACATGTCCAAAATGCCAAAATTGAGAAGTACACCCCATTTACAAGTCCTTACCTGGACTATCAGGGTTTGACGACGACGATAGTTCCTGTGATGAGACCTTTATGCCTCCAGCTTCAGGGTTTGACGATGGGACATCTTGAGAGGACACCAATATTGATGCACTTTCAGGGTCTGTAGAAAGAACATCCTGGGACGACAAGAGCGCCTCCTGCGTCAAGGGGTCAGAAGAAATTGACAAAAGTAAATCATCATCCTCGGATGGCACGTCCTCCACGCTAGAATCATATTGCAATGCATCACCGTAATCAAGACCTCCAGGCGGGAAATTCTCCGGCGGGAAATCTTCACAACCAGAAACATTTTCATTCCCAGCAATACCAACACCAGGCGATTTGGCATCAGGTATGCTGGCAGCACCAGCATCCTCATCAGCAACTTTGGTACGAACATTGCACCCACTACTCAGTGGAACATCATGAGCATCATCTCCACCACTAAGGACAACCTCACGGTCAACAATAGTAATCTAATGAAAATAAAAATTCAGAAAAAAGTAAATAATATGAACAAAACTAACAATAAAAAATAAGCTACCAATAGGTGCACAGAAAAATAAACCTTGGAAGCATTCACAGCAACATCATCGAACTTGCTACTGCTAACATTCAAAGCGACATCACCAACAGGCAAACAAGGCTCATCGCCAACAATAGGACCCTGATTCAAATGTAATGAGACAAAAAAACAATGCTATTATGAGCAACAATAAACGGTGTGGGATAGAAAAATGAACAAGCAAGACACATCGGTGCGAATGAAATTTTAAGAAAATATTAATAAACACAATGAAAATAAAAATAACCTTGCACTTATCAGTGGATAGATCATTAACTCCACCGTCAACAGTAGCCTCAACATTATGACTGGTCTCCTGCATGAAAAGAAAAATTAATAAACAGATGTAGATCAGGAAGTTCAACTACAATACTGACAGCAGAACAACATAGTAAAAACATACAAACAATGAGGACTGACTCACATCAACAACAGGGTGCTGCGAGCCAACATCGTTCGCACGCTGATCAGAAACATTAGCCTCAGTACCATCATCAGCCCTGCTGTCGGTGCTAGCAGCCTCATCGTGATCAATCTGCATGAAAGAAAATTATTAATAAATAGATGAACATGAGGAAGTTCAACTACAACACTGACATCAGGACAACAACATAAAAATTGCAAAACACCAAGGACTGACTCACATCAACATCAGGACGCTCAAAGCCAACATCATTCGTTTCGTGGTCAAAAACATTAGCCTCAGTACCATCACCAGCCCTGCTGTCGGTAGCAGCAGCCTCATCCTGCTCAAACTGCTTGATAACAACATTTGCACTTTCTTCATATGGCTTGCAGCGAGAGTTTTGCATAGTTCTGAAACGCTTCATGTTGTTCAACAGGAGAACCGAGCTCTGAACTAGATTAGCGGCACCGTCGCGCATATCACCGATTAAAATTCTCTCCATCTCAATGTAGTCAACAGATTCCTCAGCGTTAAATTGATGACCTTCAGGAAGGATACCATTGATACAGCTCAAATGCTCAACTGTTGTTGGGACCTTTTGCAGCTCAGAACACACATTACTTAAGATATGCTCAGCGTGCTCCAATGCTGAAACAGCAACATCAATACCAAAACCCTGCCTCTATGAAGCACTAGCATTACTAGGGCCAGGGGGGCATAACCAGCACCCTCAACACCACGGCCATCCCTCAACTCATCGGGTAGAGATGAAAACTTCGGAACCTGAGACGATGGCATCTCCAGGACTGGCCGTTTATACACTCGGAAAAAAAACCTCCTCTTGAGTTTTCCACTACAAACAAAAGGGAAAAATAGTTAATCAATCAACGCAACACATAGGCAAAAATAAATCATGATATTAACAGATTTAAAATCAACACCACTAATAAAACTTTAACTGTCATTGCCAATTTGTTAGTATTTACCAACAAGCCAGTTGAACAAAGTTATTCAGTTCAACCAAACACGAAAGAACAGTACTAAAAATCCATACCTAAACCATACAAAATATAAACAGACAACTCTACAGTACACATGTCCACTACAGCAAAAAATAGCTATACCTAAAAATAAAAAAAGGTCTGCAAGAGACAAAACAAACAAAACTCACCGGAAGCTTCCCAAACACCCAAGTCTTTGGATCTGCATTGCCTTTTTTTTATCAAATCTGCATCAACCAGATCAGAAAGCTTGGCAGGATCCATGTAACATATGCGGGGGACTCGCATGTCAGGCTCCGCAGTTTTGCCACTGATAAGGCAGTCAAGGTACATTAGTACAGGCCCTATGGCACAGCCTGTGATTGCCTTCCCCATGGTATGACCACTTTGGTACTTGGCAACAGCCCTTCTAAGCTCATCAACCATCATCTGGCAATAATCCATATTAGCCATATCCTCAAAGACGAGACCCTCAAACATTGCTGCCTCTCTGGAAACACGCGGGGCAGATCCAGGCAACACAACCTTCATAAACACAATAATGAAGAACACTTTCAGAGCAAGGTCATCTTTGCTAGGATCCTTGACAAGCACCTTGAGCTTATTCCTCAAATCCTTTGTCTTGATATCTTTGTCCCTGCTAATGTCAAGCTCCGATCTTAACTTCATCAGAGCGTCATCATATCCGTCCTCTGACGGCCTTGGCGCAGAACGACCACCATGAGGGAAACCAAATAATTGCTGTATACCATTGCTAGTGATGCGAAGCTTCTTATTAGCCTCACCCATGTCAAGAGCCATTGTATCACAATCTATCCTCAGGTACAAAACTCCCATCAGAGGGCGGGAAATGTCAGACTTCACCCTCCACCTGAAGATAGAACCAAAACCAGATGCATGAACCCTAGCCACATGCCGACTCTCGAGCAATTTAGCACAATCTTCAACCTCTCTCAACGAACATCGCACAGTTAAGTTCAATTTCCGTTGGTCACCTTCATCCAAGGCAACTTTTCCAGCATTGCCTCCCACCGGCTTGACCGGATTCATGACGCTAACAGGCTGTAAATGAAAACAAAAAAGCCACACCTTAAAAAAATGAATATAGAAAACAACAAAAGCATATGAATGCAAGTAAAAAGAAAAAGAAAAGATTGCACAACTTCAACTATTAAAACAACATCAGTACCACCCCTCAATTGATGCAAACAATGATTAGCCTAACCTGGCCGCAATACCAGCCGAAACACAATTAAATCATTGCAAGTACAACTAGTAAGTCACATGCAGTACAAAACACAAACCACTGCAAACAATGAATATAGAAAACAAAACAAGCATACGAATGTAAGTAAAAAAAGATTGCACAAGTTCAACTATTAAAACAACATCAGTACCACCCTCAGTTAATCAATACAGTGACAAGCCTCACCTGGCCAGCATACCACCCCAAACACAAATTAAATCATTACAATTACAATTAGTAAGTCACATGCACAACAAAACACATACCACTGCAAACAATGAATATAGGAAACAAAACAAGCATATGAAGGCAAGTAAAACAAAGAAAAGTTTGCACAAGTTCAACTATTAAAACAACATAAGTACCACAATCAAAATAGATGCAAAACAATGACCAGCCTCACCTGGCCAGCATACCAGCCCAAACACAATTAAATCATGGCAAGTACAACTAGCAAGACACATGCACAACAAAACACATACCACTGCAAACAATGAATATAGGAAACAAAACAAGCATATGAAGGCAAGTAAAACAAAGAAAAGTTTGCACAAGTTCAACTATTAAAACAACATAAGTACCACAATCAAAATAGATGCAAAACAATGACCAGCCTCACCTGGCCAGCATACCAGCCCAAACACAATTAAATCATGGCAAGTACAACTAGCAAGACACATGCAGTACAAAACACATACCACTGCAAATTCATCTTCTGAATCAACTTCAATCAATGAATATAGGAAACAAAACAAGCATATGAAGGCAAGTAAAACAAAGAAAAGTTTGCACAAGTTCAACTATTAAAACAACATAAGTACCACAATCAAAATAGATGCAAAACAATGACCAGCCTCACCTGGCCAGCATACCAGCCCAAACACAATTAAATCATGGCAATTACAATTAGTAAGTCACATGCAGTACAAAACACATACCACTGCAAACAATGAATATAGGAAACAAAACAAGCATATGAAGGCAAGTAAAACAAAGAAAAGTTTGCACAAGTTCAACTATTAAAACAACATAAGTACCACAATCAAAATAGATGCAAAACAATGACCAGCCTCACCTGGCCAGCATACCAGCCCAAACACAATTAAATCATTACAATTACAATTAGTAAGTCACATGCACAACAAAACACATACCACTGCAAACAATGAATATAGGAAACAAAACAAGCATATGAAGGCAAGTAAAACAAAGAAAAGTTTGCACAAGTTCAACTATTAAAACAACATAAGTACCACAATCAAAATAGATGCAAAACAATGACCAGCCTCACCTGGCCAGCATACCAGCCCAAACACAATTAAATCATGGCAAGTACAACTAGCAAGTCACATGCAGTACAAAACACATACCACTGCAAACAATGAATATAGGAAACAAAACAAGCATATGAAGGCAAGTAAAACAAAGAAAAGTTTGCACAAGTTCAACTATTAAAACAACATAAGTACCACAATCAAAATAGATGCAAAACAATGACCAGCCTCACCTGGCCAGCATACCAGCCCAAACACAATTAAATCATTACAATTACAATTAGTAAGTCACATGCACAACAAAACACATACCACTGCAAACAATGAATATAGGAAACAAAACAAGCATATGAAGGCAAGTAAAACAAAGAAAAGTTTGCACAAGTTCAACTATTAAAACAACATAAGTACCACAATCAAAATAGATGCAAAACAATGACCAGCCTCACCTGGCCAGCATACCAGCCCAAACACAATTAAATCATGGCAATTACAATTAGTAAGTCACATGCAGTACAAAACACATACCACTGCAAACAATGAATATAGGAAACAAAACAAGCATATGAAGGCAAGTAAAACAAAGAAAAGTTTGCACAAGTTCAACTATTAAAACAACATAAGTACCACAATCAAAATAGATGCAAAACAATGACCAGCCTCACCTGGCCAGCATACCAGCCCAAACACAAATTAAATCATTACAATTACAATTAGTAAGTCACATGCACAACAAAACACATACCACTGCAAACAATGAATATAGGAAACAAAACAAGCATATGAAGGCAAGTAAAACAAAGAAAAGTTTGCACAAGTTCAACTATTAAAACAACATAAGTACCACAATCAAAATAGATGCAAAACAATGACCAGCCTCACCTGGCCAGCATACCAGCCCAAACACAATTAAATCATTACAATTACAATTAGTAAGTCACATGCACAACAAAACACATACCACTGCAAACAATGAATATAGGAAACAAAACAAGCATATGAAGGCAAGTAAAACAAAGAAAAGTTTGCACAAGTTCAACTATTAAAACAACATAAGTACCACAATCAAAATAGATGCAAAACAATGACCAGCCTCACCTGGCCAGCATACCAGCCCAAACACAATTAAATCATGGCAAGTACAACTAGCAAGACACATGCAGTACAAAACACATACCACTGCAAATTCATCTTCTGAATCAACTTCAATATCATCTTCTTCAGATGCAGAATCTTCAGCTTCAACACGAGCATGCTTCTTCACACCTTTGTTCACTTTTGCAGGATGAACTTTACGCTTCTTATTTTCTTTCAACAAAGACCGCTCTTGAAGAGGAGACGAAGAAGGCTTCTTATTTGTCAAACCTCGTGGACTCCGACGAACAGAGGAGCCACCAAGTTTGCTTGGACCAATTTTCACAGCAAAACTATCCGCATCAGCTTTGCTATTACCAGGTTGGGAAACAGCTTTCACACGTGGACTACGCCTCTGTGTGCCATCAGGATTTCGATCTGACATCTTCCTCTTCGAAACAACTTTCTTCTCCTTAACTCCATCACGATCAAACACTTGCGTCAAACGAGTTTGCATCAAGTTTGTCTTCACAGGCATGTCACTTACATGAGATCCGACATGAACAGTTGAAAAACCCGCGTCACCACCTTCGTCGCCTACACATTTAGGAGCTTGAGCAACATCAACATCACTTTATGGCACACAAGCAGCCTTTTGACGCTGTTCCAATTCCTTTCTCTTCTGGAATTCATACTTCTTCTTTCTTATCCTTTCATCCTCGAGCTGTAACTGCATAGGAACATCCTCAGCTTGGGTAACAGGCTCAGTGCCATCAACACTTTGAGACTGAGTAACAGACAACTGCAAGCTGCCATCACCATCATCAACGTTAAGTGAATACATTCCATCATTAATATCTTTAACAACATCAGCAATGTCCTATGGAACACCATGGCAGTCATTAACTGCATAAACCAATAACATAACCACGCACATAAAAAATTAAAACACAATTAACATTGCAGACACAAAAGATAAATAAAGCGCATTGCATCAGACACAAAACAAAACGGAACAACTGATGTAACTAAGCATATATATGTATTAAAGGCTGATAAAAATAGAGCAAATATAAGGGAAACACCAGCAACATTCGCAAGTTCTTCTAGAGGATTTGGTGTCTCAAAAATAACATTCACAAGATCTTGAAAGCGTTCTGATTTGTCAGAATCAGGAGGCACCGGCACTCCAACATCTGCAACAACATCATAATTAGCAAAAAAAGTATAAGAACAATCAATCAGTTCAACTATGTGAACACTACAAGTTCACCGAATAAAACAAATATGAACCCACCACTTGCAGAACAAACTTCAGAAAACACAACTCTTTCAACACCATACTAGTTCTTCATTGACTACTACAACCTATTCAAATGCCAGGACAGCAGTTCAAAATACACATGGTGATAAGTACTACATCCTGTCTGCACGTTGCATCAACTGCCAAAACCATACATGCCATACAATCCAGGACAAAATTAACACATATCAAAATACATACAACTTATAAAGTCGATAAGACAACAACTGTACAACATAAAAACCAGATCTATTAAAACATCATCCAAAATACAGGGAAAATCACCTGCATTCAATTTTCCGGACTGGATGATGTACCCATTGAGATCTACAGTCCTAAAATCGACCGAACCAGATCTGCAAGACACATGAACAAAAATTATGGATTTGAACTATTTCATAAACGAAGCACGCCATACAAAAGCAAAACTCTTACCAGCAAACACAAAATCCGCCACGCAATCCAGTATCACTGCCGCCAAACGCTCATTCAACAGCAAAGGAACCCTAGCGAGTGCAGCCTGGGACAGCAAAGAGAGCAAGAGATTACAAATAGAGAGAAAACCTAAACATAAGAGGACGCAAGCAAAGTCAATGGCAGAGCAAAAAGAACAAAAAAGAGCACCCGGACCTCCACCCCTGGGGTTGAGCCCTCCGGCCGACGCTCCCGCGGCGAAACAGGAGTAACAACTCCCGCTCCGAGAAGAGAAGAAGAGGGGAACAAAGACGGAATCGATTTGGGGACGGGAGAGGAGCGGAACGGGGAAGATAGGAGGTTAAAAGGTGAGTGGGAGGGTTAAAAGATGACTGGGAGAAAACGGACGCCTAAAGCCCACAACCGTGGCGAAGCCCACTATCTCTAGCCAGTTACAAAAGATAATACCGAAAATCAAATACAAATAAAAAAAATTAATATAGATGGTGAAAACAAACGGCTAACGTACAAATAATAACTCACAACAATACAAAAAAAATAATCAAAAAAGTACAAATGAAAAAACAATTCATAATGGTGATGTTTTTCCCCTAAAAAATAAAGATAAGATAATGGGGCAAGTCATGTTACGGACTCGCCTCCGCGTGCTACGCCGTGGCACGCCGCGTCGTCGCCTGCTACGGCTCGTTCCTGGCTCGGCCTCGCCGGGATGGGGGAGGGGGGGTCCCGACCCCCCTCCCCCCAGCTCGGCCTCGCGCTAACGCGGCAGTGCGCTCGTTTGACAAGCGCAGTGCGGTTATTCTGTTTCCCCCCACCCCACCCCACGCACCCACACCCCTAAGATAGATAATGGGGCAAAGTCCATACAAGGAAGATGTGTTAGTACAACTATGCCCCTCGGTACGGTTCGGTGCGGGGGCAAGTCAAGTTTCCCCCACGCACCCACACCCCTAAAGATAGAAAACGCGGTTATTTTGTCTCCCCACGCACCCACACCCCTAAGATAAGATAATGGGGCAAGTCATGTTACGGACTCGCCTCCGCATGCGACGCCGCGGCACGCCGCGTCGTCGCCAGCTACGGCTCGTTCCTGGCTCGGCCTCGCCGGGATGGGGGAGGGGGGTCCCTCCCCCTCCCCCCGGCTCGGCCTCGCGCTAACGCGGCAGTGCGTTCGTTTGACAGGCGCAGTGCGGTTATTCTGTTTCCCCCCACCCCACCCCACGCACCCACACCCCTAAGATAGATAATGGGGCAAAGTCCATACAAGGAAGATGTGTCAGTACAACTATGCCCCTCGGTACGGTTCGGTGCGGGGGCAAGTCATGTTTCCCCCATGCACCCACACCCCTAAAGATAGAAAACGCGGTTATTCTGTTTCCCCACGCACCCACACCCCTAAGATAAGATAATGGGGCAAGTCATGTTACGGACTCGCCTCCGCAGGCGACGCCGCGGCACGCCGCGTCGTCGCCTGCTACGGCTCGTTCCTGGCTCGGCCTCGCCGGGATGGGGGAGGGGGGTCCCGACCCCCTCGGCTCGGCCTCGCGCTAACGCGGCAGTGTGCTCGTTTGACAGGCGCAGTGCGGTTATTCTGTTTCCCCCCACCCCACCCCACGCACCCACACCCCTAAGATAGATAATGGGGCAAAGTCCATATAAGGAAGATGTGTCAGTACAACTATGCCCCTCGGTACGGTTCGGTGCGGGGGCAAGTCATGTTTCCCCCACGCACCCACACCCCTAAAGATAGAAAACACGGTTATTCAGTTTCCCCACGCACCCACACCCCTAAGATAAGATAATGGGGCAAGTCATGTTACGGACTCGCCTCCGCATGTGACGCCGCGGCACGCGCGCGTCGTCGCCTGCTACGGCTCGTTCCTGGCTCGGCCTCACCGGGATGGGGGAGGGGGGGGGTCCCGACCCCCTCCCCCCCGGCTCGGCCTTGCGCTAACGCGGCAGTGCGCTCGTTTGACAGGCGCAGTGCGGTTATTCTGTTTCCCCCCACCCCACCCCACGCACCCACACCCCTAAGATAGATAATGGGGCAAAGTCCATACAAGGAAGATGTGTCAGTACAAATATGCCCCTCGGTACGGTTCGGTGCGGGGGCAAGTCATGTTTCCCCCACGCACCCACACCCCTAAAGATAGAACGCGGTTATTCTGTTTCCCCACGCACCCACACCCCTAAGATAAGATAATGGGGCAAGTCATGTTACGGACTCGCCTCCGCATGCGACGCCGCGGCATGCCGCGTTGTCGCCTGCTATGGCTCGTTCCTGGCTCGGCCTCGCCGGGATGGGGGAGGGGGGGGGTCCCGACCCCCTCGGCTCGGCCTCGCGCTAACGCGGCAGTGCGCTCGTTTGACAGGCGCAGTGCGGTTATTCTGTTTCCCCCACCCCACCCCACGCACCCACACCCCTAAGATAGATAATGGGGCAAAGTCCATACAAGGAAGATGTGTCAGTACAACTATGCCCCTCGGTACGGTTCGGTGCAGGGGCAAGTCATGTTTCCCCCACGCACCCACACCCCTAAAGATAGAAAACGCGGTTATTCTGTTTCCCCATGCACCCACACCCCTAAGATAAGATAATGGGGCAAGTCATGTTACGGACTCGCCTCCGCATGTGACGCCGCGGCACGCCGCGTCGTCGCCTGCTACGGCTCGTTCCTGGCTCGGCCTCGCGCTAACACGGCAGTGCGCTCGTTTGACAGGCACAGTGCGGTTATTCTGTTTCCCCCCACCCCACCCCACGCACCCACACCCCTAAGATAGATAATGGGGCAAAGTCCATACAAGGAAGATGTGTCAGTACAACTATGCCCCTCGGTATGGTTCGGTGCGGGGGCAAGTCATGTTTCCCCCACGCACCCACACCCCTAAAGATAGAAAACGCGGTTATTCTGTTTCCCCACGCACCCACACCCCTAAGATAAGATATTGGGGCAAGTCATGTTACGGACTCGCCTCCGCATGCGACGCCGCGGCACGCCGCGTCGTCGCCTGCTACGGCTCATTCCTGGCTCGGCCTCGCCGGGATGGGGGAGGGGGGGTCCCGACCCCCCTCCCCCCTGGCTCGGCCTCGTGCTAACGCGGCAGTGCGCTCGTTTGACAGGCACAGTGCGGTTATTCTGTTTCCCCCCACCCCACCCCACGCACCCACACCCCTAAGATAGATAATGGGGCAAAGTCCATACAAGGAAGATGTGTCAGTACAATTATGCCCCTCGGTACGGTTCGGTGCGGGGGCAAGTCATGTTTCCCCCACGCACCCACACCCCTAAAGATAGAAAACGCGGTTATTCTGTTTCCCCACGCACCCACACCCCTAAGATAAGATAATGGGGCAAGTCATGTTACGGACTCGCCTCCGCATGCGACGCCGCGGCACGCCGCGTCGTCGCCTGCTACGGCTCATTCCTGGCTCGGCCTCGCCGGGATGGGGGAGGGGGGGTCCCGACCCCCCTCCCCCCGGCTCGGCCTCGCGCTAACGTGGCAGTGCGCTCGTTTGACAGGCGCAGTGCGGTTATTCTGTTTCCCCCCACCCCACCCCACGCACCCACACCCCTAAGATATATAATGGGGCAAAGTCCATACAAGGAAGATGTGTCAGTACAACTATGCCCCTCGGTACGGTTCGGTGCGGGGGCAAGTCATGCCACAGTACTATATTCAAACAAACAAAAAAAGAAAAAGAAAAAATTGACAGCACAAGGACAAAAAAGTACCAGTCCAAGTTACTGGTGTAGTCAAGTACTAGATCCAAAAAAACAAAAAAAAATTAACCGCCCAAGGACAAGCACAGGCCCTGACAATGCTAGATACTTGAACTCGAGCCCGTGGGCGAATCCCTAGTAATCCGCATACCCGCAGGGCCTGCCGTCCAGAGCCCACAGGTCAAGAGAGAGAGAGCGAGCGCCGTGTATAAGCGCTCAGGTAAGTGTTCAGAGGAGTTCGACTGGTGAGCGTCGGCTGCGCTTATAAACAAGTCTAGAGGCCCCTCGACTAGCGAGGTGGGACTAAACACATAGCTCACGCGCACGCCGTGCTGCACAGCCGCGCGAGAGAAGCTATCCGGGCCAAATACAACGACCTAGGCCGATGGCCCAACAAAGTACTTCGCCCCATTACAAAAATCCAGTAGATCACGCACGACAAAAAATAAAAAAATGAAAATAATTAAAAAAAACTCACAAGAAAAATCAGTTAATAAACAAAAATATTATGAAAAAGTTCAAACACATCTTAATGGTAAGAAGTAATATATATATATAAGACTGTAAATAAAAATTTCAGAAATGAATTTACAAAAAAGTTCAACTACTACAATTCATAAGGTTCAAGTACAAAAATAAAAAGAAAGTACTGTGCAGCGAAGATTATTTTTTTTATAAAATACCAAAACTATCATTATTCATCTGTAAAACAGAAAAAAAATGTGCTCCAAAATTCATGTAAAAAAGTAAGAAAAAAATATTATACAACAAACAAATTTGATTGGTAATTGACACCCTAAAATAGAGCAGTACTATCATTAACAGAATGTAAGTTCAGCAAACTCAATAACAAAAAAGGGTTCTAAAAAAATCATCAGCGTATAGCACCGTCTCTGAGTTATGAACATGAAAAATATACCAGCCAAAACAAAGGATGCCCATCAGTTCAACTATAGAAAATGTTCCAGTACTAATATAAAAGAATGTATAAATAAAACACTTATAATTGAGCAGAACAATAGGAAAAACATTACGTAACTAGTTCCATACCATTCTGATAAAACCATACAATTCAACCATCTCACATGCAAATGTTTTCAAAGAAAAAATACTGCAACATAATCAACCATCACAAACCTCAAAGCCGGCGTCATTTGCCACATTTAAACCTACAGCACATAAATTCTGAACGTCAGAGAGTCGTCTTCTCTCAAGAACATAACCATAACCACATCACCATCCTCAAATCCAGACTCAGCCGCAAACTCCTTCCACCCAGTACTTAGGTTGATGCAACCATCAAGGTCGATGTGGTAGGCAACATCCATCAACTGATACCCATTCTTGTCTGAAGTCTCCATCTTCAGAACACCGGAACTAGGAGCAACAATCCTGATCCTAGGTGACATTTTCTGCAAATGGACATGGGAGTACAAAACAAAATGAACACCTGACATAACTGAATTTTTACACAGATATAGGAACGATTTGCATAACAAACTAAAATGGAAAAAATCTGAACCAAAACAATAACACAAAACTAACTAGACATGTGAACTGACTAAACTGAAAAATATACATATCAATACACCTACAGTAAAAACATCTATTCATAAACAGATCAGGGATTACACAAATGGTTTAAATACTGTTAAGTAATGAACAAATACACACAGAAATCCCTACTGTTAAAATCCAACAAAACCAAATTAAAAAAATATAGACAAGCTATTCATAAGACAAAACTGCAGATCCAGTCCATGGGTTTCGAACAGAAACCAACAAGAAAGTAGAAAACAAAATGAATAGAAACACATACCCATGATTCCTTCAAGTCACCATCCGTCAGGCGACAAACATAGGGTGTACGAAACCCATGGTTGCCGTACAGCAAACAAGAAAGTTGCCCACGCCGCTGAGTCTGAGTGAGCTCCAAACCAGACTCGTACACACAGCCGTCAGCTATGCGCGCCATCTTTACCAGGCATCCGCATGAACAATCCTCCATCGAACACACAGGAACAGAGAAAAAGGCAACGAAGAGAAGAGAGAGGAACCTAGATCTGATTTTGGAAGAATGAATAAAAGGGAGGGGGAAGACTTGGCCACACACCACACATAGATGGATAACGTTTATAGTCAGGGACACTCGCAGATTATAAAAATAATAAATAGGCATATGGGCAGCCAGCTGGTAGGAAATAGTTATTACACAAGCCATCCAACATTTGACCGCAAATCAGTTCAACTTCCGAAAACCAAGTAGTTCAAAGGTGCACATGTCGAACATATGCAAACAAAACAACACATTCAGAGACAAAAAAGAAAGTTGAATTCATTTAGTCATTCGAACATCTGCTCCCTCACAACAAAAATCTTAAAAACATAATATTCACTACTTCAGTCATAACGATCAAAGAAACGACGCCATTTTGCCCTGGTGGATGGATGTGGAGCCGTGGCTGCTCTCGCCCTAGCCCAACTAATGATCTGAATATGGTTCCTTCCCCTGCCCTCTGGGAAAGGAAGCTCCAATTCATTGGAGTTGCAAGTATCCATCACCTCACGCGCAAGTCATCTGTTGAACCCTGCCTCCAGTTCCTCCTCGGCAGCACGTCGCACCATCTGCCTGCGCCTGCGCCTCCTCCTCCTCTGATCCGCTACTGCAGCCCTAACATCTATGGCGTCCCCCTCCTCCTCTGTAACCTCTCCCAGCTCAGGATCCATCTCCCTTTTCTTTGGTTGCAGCTCGTAGAATGAAACTGATAGAGGGCTCGGGCTTTATAATCAAAGTGCAGAGCCATCGGTGCGGCTCCCATGTCAACACACAGTAACAAAACTTTGACACGGCAGCAGTCCAACTACACATACGGGCATCAATTCAAAACAACACTGAAAAACACACAACTTAATTACACAGTTTGACTAGATTACCCGAAATCGCAGCTTACAGTCAGCCGCCATACACAACCTCCGCCAACAACAAAACAACATGGGAATCCGGGGTAGAAACAACTCAAAAAAGCAAAATTGACAACGCAAATCTTTTCATATAGTCCTTATATCTCTTCCTGCAACACCAATTCGAAAGCAAAACAACAGAAAAAGAAGAACAGATTTCCATGGCGGGCGTGGAAAATGACCAAGAACACAAAAACTTGTAATCATAAATTACAGATGAAAAAAATCTCAAAAAACTATAACATACCGATAATTCTCACATCAAAAACGACAAACACGACGTAAATTGAGGCCCACGAACACCACAGTAAACACTGACGCCCAAAATCACGTCCGCCGCCAAAATGCCCACGCCATCACCTCCGGTGACTACAGATCGCAAAACTCATCCAGCTGAGCGCGCGGACGTGCGGAACCCCTTACATGTCTCCTCTAGCAACGAATGGCCCGCAGCATCGCCCGGGGAACGACCGGAAGCTCCACGTTGCATCCCCTGTTTCCATCCGTCGTGCACGTAGGAAGATCAGTTCTTGTTGAAAAACACGTCAGTCCAAACTGTGAACCACGTCAGTTCAAAAAGGGTAACAGAATAATATTCTGTTACGCGTAACAGAATAGCCTAGATGTATATATGTGTATATATATATAACAAGAATGCAATAATAGTCGTAATGTCATGCATTGTTTATTCAAAAATTGCGTTAAAGCAGAGTGATATAGATAGTGTGATAAGTAAAGAGTAGGACTATGTCCCTTCCAAGGGCAAGTTGAGGAATGATATTAAATCGAATATTTCGCTGTTACTGTAATCCACCTGGGAATTCCGTGGTATGACGTAGCTGTCTGCCTCCTTGGTTGCTGCATCATGTGTTTGGCAATAGTGCTGCCGGACAGTGTTTCCAGAGATTAATGTCTTGAAAAAAGAAAAATAACCAAATGGGAAGCCCCTAGTGCGGTTTAAGCCGCGTCTTGGGGCGTGCCACAGTTGTGCCCCCCTCCCCACTTGTGCCCATGGTATTTTTAATGCGTAATTATGTACGTGTGGCACGAGTTTCGCCGTTGGTCTGGGATTGGGGTGGCCGCCGTATTGCTACGCGAGCTTAGACCGCGCCAGGCGGTCTATTTGTCGATTGCTCCAAGTGCGCTTGAAGGTGTCCTGGCTTTGAAGCGCCAAACTGGTTGATTGCCTTGAGAGGCTGCTTTGCGCTTCTGTTGAGAGGGCCGCGGTGTGCTCCTCTGTTCGGAGAGAGCGCTCTGTGTTTCCATTGACTGTAATAACTCCGCGAGGTCCTGGCATCTTGAGCTTGAGGTATGCATAGTGCGGTACCGCATTGAATCTAGGAAATGCGGTTCGCCCGAGCAGCGCGTGATAACCACTGTGGAATGGGACTATATCAAAGATTAACTCTTTGCTTCGGAAGTTATCCGGGGATCCGAAGACCACTTCCAATGTAATTGAGCCTGTGCAATGGGCCTCTACACCTGGAATGACGCCTTTAAAGGTCGTTTTTGTGGGTTTGATCCTTGAGGGGTCTATACCCATTTTGCGCACTGTGTCCTGATAAAGCAGGTTCAGGCTGCTGCCGCCATCCATAAGGACTCGAGTGAGGTGAAATCCGTTAATGATTGGGTCTAGGACCAGTGCGGCGAATCCGCCATGATGGATACTAGTGGGGTGGTCCCTACGATCGAAGGTGATCGGACAGGAGGACCAAGGGTTGAACTTTGGGGCGACTGGCTCCAACGCATATACGTCCCTAAGCGCACGCTTCCACTCCCTCTTGGGGATGTGGGTTGCTTTTATCATGTTCACCGTCCGCACTTGCGGGGGAAACCTCTTCTATCCTCAGGTGTGCGGCTGCCGGGGTTCCTCCTCGTCATCGCTATGCGGCCCCTTGTCCTTGTTTTCGACAATTAACTTGCCGGCCTGCTTGAACACCCAACAATCCCTGTTGGTGTGATTGGCTGGCTTGCATGGGGTGTCGTGTATTTGACACGAGCGATCGAGTATACGGTCCAAGCTGGACGGACCCGGCGTACTTTGTTTGAATGCCTTTTTCCGCTGACCGGGTTTAGAGCCTTTGAATCCGGCATTGACTGCCATATCCTCGGTATTTTTGCTGTTAATGCGGCGCTTATGTTTGTTGCGACGTGACCTACTATTGCCGTCCTTGGTATCAGAGGTACCATGGTTCTTTGATATGTTATTACTGCGAGCCAGCCAGCTGTCTTCTCCCACACAAAAGCGGGTCATGAGCGTCGTGAGAGCTGCCATAGATTTCGGCTTTTGCTGAACAAGGTGCCGGGCTAGCCACTCGTCTAGGATGTTGTGTTTGAAAGCTGCTAAGGCCTCTGCATCCGGACAGTCGACGATTTGATTTTTCTTTGTAAGGAACCAAGTCCAGAATTGCCTGGCCGACTCTTCTGGCTGCTGAATTATGTGGCTCAAGTCATCGGCGTCTGGTGGTCGCACATAAGTGCCCTGAAAGTTGTCAAGGAATGCGGCTTCCAGATCTTCCCAACAGCTAATGGAGCCCGCTGGCAAGCTGTTAAGCCAATGCCGCGCTGGTCCTTTGAGCTTTAGTGGGAGGTATTTGATGGCGTGTAAGTCATCACCGCGGGCCATGTGGATGTGGAGGAGGAAATCCTCGATCCATATTGCGGGATCTGTTGTGCTGTCGTATGATTCAATATTTACATGTTTGAAACCTTCTGGGAATTGATGATCCATTACTTCGTCTGTGAAGCATAAGGGGTGTGCGGCGCCTCTGTATTGGGCTATATCGCGACGCAGCTCGAATGGGTCTTGCCCGCTGTGTTTGGCCCGGCCGGATTTGCTTTTACTGTATCCGGCGTGACTTTTATCGTCTCGCAGAGTTGTGCGCCCTCGTGATCCGTAGATCGATCTTGCATGCTTTGCTTTGTCCTCCAATATGTCTCGCAGGTCTGGCGTATCTCCCCATGCCTTTTTATTTGAATGGCGTTGGGGTGGAGGTTGATTTTTTGGCTGGAATGCCTCTCTATCGCGGCCACGAGGTGGCCGATCAGCCGTATCATACGCTTCTTCCTCCAGTCGGGGTAGTAACCTGCACTTTGGGTAATTCTTGGAGGGGCGCTCGAGTTTATATTCCTCGGCCGCGAGGACTTCAGTCCATCTGTCAGCTAGCAGATCTTGATCAGCTTGAAGCTGCTGCTGCTTTTTCTTCAGGCTATTTGCCGTGGCCATAAGCCGGCGCTTGAAGAGCTCTTGTTCGACGGGATTCTCTGGTACGGCGAATTCATCGTCGCCGAGGCTTGCCTCGTCTTCGGAGGGGGGCATGTAATTGTCATCCTCCTCCTCTCCGTCTGCCGCTCTCTCAGGAGGGCTGGCTCCTCCATCCTCCTGCTCTAAATCTTGCTGGAGGGGATTGTTGTTGTCTTTGGCACTATCCAGAGTGTTATTATCTCATGTGCCGGTATCACCACTTTTGCTTTGGCGGGACTTAGAGCGGCGCCGCTGACGTCAGCGCTTGGGTTGCTTCTTGGAGGGGTCATCCTCCGTTATCTCCTCGCCATTGCCTTCTTTGGGTGTATCCACCATGTATATGTCATATGACGAGGTGGCTTTCTAGTGCCCTATAGGCGCTGGTTCATGTTCGTCTCCTACATCGTCGTCCATACCGTCGATGTCTTCAGAGTCGAAGTCGAGCATGTCGGTTAAATCATCGATAGTGGCTACGAAGTGGGTGGTGGGTGGCGTCGAATTTCTTCGTCGTCCGCATCCCAATCCTGTTGGCCATAGTCCGGCCAGGGCTCTCCTGACAAAGAGAGAGACTTTAGTGAATTCAGAATGTCGTCGAAGGGCGAGTGCTGAAAGATATCCGCGGCGGTGAATTCCATGATCGGCGCCCAATCGGATTCGATTGACAGGGGCGCGGACGGTTCAGAGTCCGGAAAAGAGTCCGGCACCTTGGAGTCACGGGCTTCGCAGAGGATTAGGCTGGTGTTCGGCTCGATCGCCGTTGAGACTGCAGCCCCTGAGGCGGTGTCTAGCCACCCGTCCTTGATTGGCGCAGTTGGCTCCGAGCTAAGGGTCGGAGCTGATGCGGGCGCAGCCTCTGGGGTACTGTTCGGGGTCAGAGCTAGGTCATACCCATCGTGACAGTGCAGCGCGCCTGCCTGTGGCTCGAATCCGTCGAAGATCAAGTCTCCGCGAATGTCGGCGGTGTAGTTCAAACTTCCAAATCTGACCTGATGGCCAGGGGCGTAGCTTTCAATCTGCTCCAGATGGCCAAGCGAATTAGCCCGCAGTGCAAAGCCGCCGAACACGAAGATCTGTCCGGGGAGAAAGGTCTCACCCTGGACCGCATCGTTGTTGATGATCGGAGGAGCCATCGGGCCTAAAGGTGACGACACAGAGGAACTCTCAATGAAAGCACCAATGTCGGTGTCAGAATCGGCGGATCTCGGGTAGGGGGTCCCGAACTGTGCGTCTGGGCCGGATGGTAATAGGAGGCAGGGGACACAATGTTTTACCCAGGTTCGGGCCCTCTTGGTGGAGGTAAAACCCTACGTCCTGCTTGATTAATATTGATGATATGGGTAGTAGAAGAGTAGATCTACCACGAGATCAGAGAGGCTAAACCCTAGAAGCTAGCCTATGGTATGATTGTATGTTGTCCTACGGACTAAAACCCTCTGGTTTATATAGACACCGGAGAGGGTTAGGGTTACACAAGGTCGGTTACAAAGGAGGAGATATCCATATCCGTATTGCCTAGCTTGCCTTCCACGCCAAGTAGAGTCCTATCCGGACACGAGATGAAGTCTTCAATCTTGTATCTTCATAGTCTAACAGTCCGGCCAAAGGATATAATCCGGCTGTCCGGAGACCCCCTAATCCAGGACTTCCTCACTCACTAATTGGTGTAGGCATCACTGGAACTGATTTCTGTGATGAACCATTTTCCAATTCGGGAGAAGGTACAATTACCTCATCAAGTTCTACTTTCCTCCTCACTTCTTTCGAGAGAAACTCCTTCTCTAGAAAGTATCCATTCTTAGCAATAAATATCTTGCCTTCAGATATGTGATAGAAGGTGTACCCAACAGTTTCCTTTGGGTATTCTATGACGACGCACTTCTCTGATTTGGGTTTGAGCTTATTAGGTTGAAACTTTTTCACATAAGCATTGCAACCCCAAACTTTAAGAAACGACAGCTTTGGTTTCTTGCCAAACCATAGTTCATATGATGTCGTCTCAACGGATTTAGATGGTGCCCTATTTAACGTGAATGCAGCTGTCTCTAATGCATAACCCCAAAACGATAGTGGTAAATCGGTTTAGAGACATCATATATCGCACCATATCTAATAAAGTACGGTTATGATGTTTGGACACACCATTACGATGTGGTGTTCCAGGTGGCGTAAGTTGTGAAACTATTTCCACATTGTTTTAAATGAAGGCCAAACTTGTAACTCAAATATTCACCTCCATGATTAGATAGTATAAACTTTATTTTCTTGTTACGATGATTTTCCACTTCACTCTGAAATTCTTTGAACTTTTCTAATGTTTCAGACTTATGTTTCATTAAGTAGATATACCCATATCTGCTCAAATCATCTGTGAAGGCCAGAAAATAACGATACCCGCCGCAAGCCTCAACACTCATCGGACCGCATACATCAGTATGTATGATTCCAACAAGTATGTTGCTTGCTCCATTGTTCCGGAGAACGGAGTCTTAGTCATCTTGCCCATGAGGCATGGTTCGCAAGTATCAAGTGATTCCAAAAGTCCATTGGCAAGGAGTTTCTTCATGCGCTTTACACCAATATGACCTAAATGACAGTGCCACAAGTATGTTGCACTATCATTATCAACTTTGCATCTTTTGGCATAAATATTATGAATATGTGTATCACTACGATCGAGATTCAACAAACCATTTATATTAAGTGTATGACCATAGAAGGTTTTATTCATGTAAACAGCACAACAATTATTCTTTGACTTAAATGAATAACCGTATTGCAATAAACATGATCCAATCACATTCATGCTCAACGCAAACACCAAATAATATTTATTTTAGGTTCAATACTAATTATGAAGGTAAAACGAGTGTGCGATGGTGATCTTATCAACCTTGGAATCAGTTCCAACACACATCGTCACCTTGCCCTTAGCTAGTCTCTGTTCATTTTGCAACTCTTGTTTCGAGTTACTAATCATAGCAACTGAACCGGTATCAAATACCTAGGGGTTACTATGAACACTACTAAAGTACACATCAATAATCTATATATCAAATATACCTTTGTTCACTTTGCCATCCTTCTTATCCGCCACCCGCCAAATATTTGGGGTAGTTCTACTTCCAGTGACCATTTCCTTTGCAGTAGAAACACTCAGTTTCAGGCTTAGGTCCAGACTTGGGCTTCTTCCCGGGAGCAGCAACTTGCTTGCTATTCTACTTGAAGTTCCCCTTCTTCCCTTTGCCCTTTTTCTTGAAACTAGTGGTCTTGTTAACCATCAACACTTGATGTTCTTTCTTGATTTCTACCTCCGTAGCCTTTAGCATTGCAAAGAGCTCGAGAATTGTCTTGTTCATCCCTTGCATATTATAGTTCATCACGAAGTTCTAGTAACTTGGTGATAGTGACTAGAGAACTCTGCCAATCACTATCTTATCTGGAAGAATAAATCCCACTAGATTCAAGCGATTGTAGTACCCAGACATTCTGAGCACATGCTCACTAGCTGAGCTATTCTCCTCCATCTTGTAGGCAAAGTACTTGTCAGAGGTCTCATACATCTCGACTCGGGCATGAGTCTGAAATACAAATTTCAGCTCTTGGAACATCTTATATGCTCCGTGGTGTTCAAAATGTTTTTCAAGTCTCCGTTCTAAGCTGTAAAGCATGGCGCACTAAACTATCAAGTAGTCATCATACCGAGCTTGCCAAACGTTCATAACGTCTGCATCTGCTCCTGCAATAGGTCTGTCACCTAGCGGTGTATCAAGGACATAATTCTTTTGTGTAGCAATGAGGATAATCCTCAGATCACTGATCCAGTCCGCATCATTGGTACTATCATCTTTCAACTTATTTTTCTCTAGGTACATGTAATGCCCACGCATATAGGATTGCCAAGAGTCAACCTAAGTATAAGTGCTATCGCCTTGATGACAAGGATACTCTATTCTTCGAGGATCGCATTGTTGTGCCTAAAGGTGACCTTCGTAACATCATTATGAACGAGGCTCTCAATTCACTCCTCTCTATCCACCCTGGAAGTACAAAGATGTACCATGACCTCAAGCAGTCGTATTAGTGGACTTGAATGAAGCGGGAGATTGCTCAGTTCGTGAATGAATGTGATGTCTGCAGAAGAGTGAAGGCAGAACACCAACGACCAACTGGTCTCCTCCAACCTCTTGCCATTCCAGAATGGAAGTTTGACCACATTGAGATGGACTTCGTGACTGGGTTTCCAAAGTCCAAGCGTGGCAATGATGCTATCTTCGTTGTCATCGACAAACTCACTAAAGTGGCTCATTTCCTTCCTATCAAAGAATCCATCACAGCAGCTCAATTGACAGAGCTATATACCTCTCGGATTGTCTCTCTGCACGGCATTCCGTAGTTGATATCTTCAGATCGTGGCAGCATCTTCACCTCCAAGTTTTTGGATTCTTTTCAGAAGGCCATGGGCACCAACATCCGTTTCAGCACAACTTTTCATCCTCAAACTAGTGGCCAAGTCGAGCGAGTAAATCAAATTCTTGAAGATATGCTCAGGGCTTGCGTTATCTCTTTCGGCATGAAGTGGGAAGATTGTCTTCCATATGCCGAGTTCTCCTACAACAACAGCTTCCAAGCGAGTTCAGGCAAGGCCCCTTTTGAAATTCTCTATGGCAGGAAGTGCCGTACTCCTCTTAACTGGTCAGAGACTGGTGAACGTCAACTTCTTGGCAATGACTTGATCACAGAGGCAGAAGAGATGTGCAAAGTCATTCGTGATAATCTCAAAGCCGCGCAATCGCGCCAGAAGAGTTACTATGATAGCAAACATCGTGATTTGGCTTTCGAGATCGGAGACCATGTCTACCTCCGCGTCTCTCCAATGAAAGGTACTCGTCGCTTCGGTATCAAAGGGAAGCTTGCCCCTAGATACGTGGGTCCTTTCAAGATCTTAAGCAAAAGAGGTGATCTCGCCTATCAACTTGAGCTTCCCTCCAACTTTGCAAACGTGCACGACGTGTATCATGTCTCTCAGCTCCGCAAGTGCTTCAAGACCCCTGACCGCACCGTCAACTTCGAAGACATTGATCTCCAAGAAGACCTGTCTTATCGTGAGCACCCCGTTGCTATACTTGAAGAAACTGAGTGCAAGACTCGCAACAAGTCAATCAAATTCCTCAAAGTCAAGTGGTCACACCATTTCAACCGTGAAGCCACCTGGGAACACGAGGATCACCTCTGTTCTGAGTACCCGGAGTTTTTCCAGTCCTAGATCTTGGGATGAGATCCTCTCGTAGTGGTGGAGTGTTGTAACACCCGAGATGTAAAACTTCCATAATTGGAGATGTACCCAGCCTTGTCATGTTCAATACTAAGTGTTTTTCCTCCTTGTGGGTTTCATTTTGGGTTTGCCTTGTTTCCTTTCTTGCCTTGTCTTGTCTTTACTTGCCATCATGTTGCATCATTGGCCTCATCTTAGTGTTGCATTTGTGCTTCTTGTCATGTTGCATTTCATCATCCCCTTCATGTGCATTGTGTGTTTCATGCATGTTATATTGTTGCTTGACCCATGTGTGATCCGTACATGACCACCTCTATGCATCATCACCTCTCCTCCTTTTTCTTCCTTCTTTCTTTTTGGAAGTGCCATCTTTCCCTCCTCTATAAATGTTCATCTTCTCCATATAAATCTTGCTACATGTCTAGAAACCCCCTGCCAAATTTCACCTCTTTTAGAATTGTTTTGGTTGGGTTCAAAAATGCATCAAGTTTGAATTTTATTCAAACTTGCTTTATTTTTCTACCTCTAAAATTGTCCATACCAATTTATTTAAATAGGGCATATTTCCAGGAGCTCGGGGATATTTTTTGTTTCTGCCAAATACATCTCCTACCTCCCTAACATTTTCCTTTCTTCAACTATGATTTACATGTTTAGGATATTAGAGGAAAAGGAGAGGACCTTCCCAGCACAGCCACTTGGGCCTTTTCTCACACCTGGCCCAGCCATCCACCCTCACCGTAGCCCAGACAGCCCACGCGTACAGGAGCTTCGTCCTCCTGTACGACAGGCCATCCAGAGCAGTCACGTCGGCACGCCAGATGATTTGACGGCCGGAGCTCGTCCCTAGACCCTATAGAAGACGTCCCCAGTGCCCTAGGGTCTCCCCTCGACCGATCCCCCTCCTCTTCTTTCCTCTCTGCCACCTAGGTTAGCGCCACGCGCCTCGCCGTCGCCCTGCCCACCATGACCCGAGCGAGCTCGAGCTCGAGCTCGGGGTAGCCGTCCATGTCACGCCTCCGACCTGCCTGTTGCCGTCGAGAGGACCTTCAAGTACCTCTCCGCCCTCTTCTTCACGCATGCACCTCTACGGCCCCTGGATCGACTACCACGACGACATCTTCTCCCTCTGCTTTGCGGACAGTAGCCCCACCAAGTTCAGCGCTCCCTCGCGTCATCTCCGGCTCGTCTCCGCCGACCCCATCGTGTCCTAGGGTGAGCTGGGTAATGCACCAACCTCTCCCTTCTCTTTCCATGGCATATAGGACCCCGTGAGGCTCGATCGATCCGTGTCTTTGCTGTGCTCACGGTGCTCCGGCGAAGTCTGTAGTTTTGTTGTGTGTACTTGCTGCAGCGCACCCGCGTGCCCCTGTGCTCCGGTTCCCACCTAGCTGCGTTCTCCTCGCCATGCTTGCCCGTGTGCACGCTCGCAGCCCGCTCGCCTCGCCAGCTTCAGAGGTCGCTCGCTCGGCCTCTGCACCGACGGTACCAAGCCAAGCTCGCCATGAGCTCGTGCTCGAGTTGAACCCAACGCGCACACTCTCATAGCAGCTCCGCATGCACGCGCTACACCCCCCTCCGTGTCCGCACCCCCGCCGGCACACCACCTCGCCGGATACGGCCACCTCGCTCGCCAGCATCGTCGTTGTTTTCTTTTCTGTATGCGTAGAGGAGACTAGCCAGACCTCGTGCTAGTACATAAGGTGTCCAGTCTTCTTTATGCCAACTATGAGCGCCTAGCCCAGTGGCAAAGGCCACGCTCTAACTCCAGGGAGACCTGGGTTCGATCCTCCCCTGGTGCGGTTTAAAACCCCCCCTTTTTTGCATTATGCGTGAGTATGACAGCAAGGCCCCACCATCCATACTAACACTCCAGAGGACACCACATGCCCTTTTTTGCATTATGCGTGAGTATGACAGCAAGGCCCCACCTGCCATACTAACACTCCAGAGGACACCACATGTCATCCTCACCCCCTCCTCTCATTTCTTTTATTTTTTTCTTTATTCCAGCGCTTTCCATTTCGGGAAAGATACCTTATTCCAGTTCAGGCAAGTCCATTTCTGGATGTTTCCAAATAAGGAAAATGCCATTTCTGTCAGCTACCTTTTTAGGCAGTGTTTAACTTATTGCATTTGTGGGGATTTTTCTACAGTAACCCCCACATACTATATATGTTTTTGGGGTAGAAAAATCCCACCAATCCAGTGATGGCATTAGTTTCTGCATTTGAGCAAGTTCATGAACATGTCATTTTACCTCATGATGCTGTTTTGTCATTTTTGTGTGATTTATTTTAAGCATGCTATGAGGTTGTTTGGCACATGGCTAGCTTCACTTTCTTTCCTTCTACATGCTAGTATTTATGCCATGTCCCTTTGTGCACTGTGATGAGTGGAACAAGCATGCCAAGTTGCTATCATGATCTGTGTTTGCCACGCTCTGTTTTTCTGCTAAGTTTGAAGCTGTTTATGTTTTTGCTATGTTCACATGCTTGCAATTGTATTTTCTGACCCCTTTTGGCTCATGGTCACTAAGGGACTTTTGTTATATTCTTTGAATAGTTTCATGCCATGCCTTGCTTTGCCATGATATGTTCCCATAGCATGTAATTTTCATGCTCTAAAAGTTGCTTCCTGATGATAAATTTCTGATTTGTTGTTATTTCACCAAGTCTGTAACCTGTTATCTTTTGCACTTTTTCCATGCTTGTTTGAACCTGCTAATGGATGAATTAGCCATAGCTCAGTGTTCATCTTTTGTCAAGCATTATGATTGGATCCCTGCCATGTATTTTTTTGTCATGTTGGAGTGATGTAGCATGTTGTTATTGATGCATTTAGATGACTACTTGCTGATTATCGCAGACCGGTGTCATATTTGTTTTGCTTGCCATTTTCAAACCGTGTATCCGATTCCGGTGATCTTTATATCGATTTCAACCGAAATCAACTCACCTTTCCAGTGAAACTCTTGGTTTTCCAAGTTGAGGCCAGGTTCAATCATTCCTTTGCAAATCATGCATATGCATCACATATCGCATCCCACATATCATACCATGTTTGCATCATGTTGCTTGAGCATTGCACGTGGTTGATTGTGCTCCTTTTGCTTGTTGTTCTTGTTTGGGTAGAGCCGGGAGACGAGGTCATGAACGAGGAGCCCGTTGAGTTCACTTACGAGGATCAAGGTAACTCTGAAAACTTTGCAGGCAAGATGACCATACCCTCGAAATCACTTCTATGTTTGCTTACCAGATGCTCGCTCTTTTGCTATGCCTATGCTACGATACCTACCACTTTCTTATCATGCCTCCCAAATTGCCATGTCAAACCTCTAACCCACCATGTCCTAGCAAACCGTTGTTTGGCTATGTTACCGCTTTGCTCAGCCCCTCTTATAGCGTTGCTAGTTGCAGGTGAAGATTGGAGATCGTTCCTTGTTGGAACATGTTTATTGTTGGGATATCACAATATTATCTTGTTTATCTTAATGCACCTATATACTTGGTAAAGGGTGGAAGGCTCGGCCTTATGCCTGGTGTTTTGTTCCACTCTTGCCGCCCTAGTTTCCGTCATATCGGTGTTATGTTCCCGGATTTTGCGTTCCTTACACGGTTGAATTATAATGGGAACCCCTTGACAGTTCGCCTTGAATAAAACTCCTCCAGCAATGCCCAACCTTGGTTTTACCATTTGCCACCTAGCCTCTTTTTCCCTTGGGTTTCTGGAGCCCGAGGGTCATCTTTATTAAACTCCCCTGGGCCAGTGCTCCTCTGAGTGTTGGTCCGACCGAGTAGACTGTGGGGCCACCTCGGGGCAACTTGAGGGTTGGTTTTACTCGTAGGATGTCTCATCTGAGTGTGCCCTGAGAACGAGATATGTGCAGCTCCTATCGGGATTTGTCGGCACATTCGAGCGGTGTTGCTGGACTTGTTTTACCATTGTCGAGGATGTCTTGTAACCGGGATGCCGAGTCTGATCGGATTGTCTTGGGAGAAGGAATATCCTTCATTGACCGTGAGAGCTTGTGATGGGCTAAGTTGGGACTCCCCTGCAGGGATTTGAACTTTCGAAAGCCGTGCCCGCGGTTATGGGAAGATGGGAATTTGTTAATGTCCGGTTGTAGAAAACCTGGAACTTAACTTAATTAAAATGCATTAACCGCGTGTGTACTGTGATGGTCTCTTCTCGGCGGAGTCCGGGAGGTGAACACGGTGTTGGAGTAATGTTTGATGTAGGTTGTTCTAGGATCACTTCTTGATCATAGTTGTTCGACCGTGCGTTTGCCTTCTCTTCTCGCTCTCTTTTGCGAATATGTTAGCCACCATATATGCTAGCCGCTTGCTGCAGCTCCACATCATACCTTTACCTTACCTATAAGCTTAAATAGTCTTGATCGCGAGGGTGCGAGATTGCTGAGTCCCCGTGACTCACAGATTACTTCCAAACCAGATGCAGAGACAGATGATACCGTTCCAGATGATATGACCGAGCTCAAGTGGGAGTTCGATGAAGACTCTCACTGTTACTACGTGTCCTTCCTAGATGATCAGTAGTGGTGCCCAGTTGGGGCAATCGGGGACTTTGTCGCATTTGGGGGTTGATCTTTATTTTGGTACTGTAGTCGGACCCTGAGTGTACTGGATGAATGTAATGACTTATTTATGTATTTGTGTGACGTGGCGAGTGTAAGCCAACTATGTACCTTTCCCCTTTATTTACGTACATGGGTTGTTTGCGAAGATTACCTCACTTGCGACATTGCTTTCAATGCGGTTATGCCTCTAAGTCATGTTTCGACACGTAGGAGATATAGCCGCATCAAGGGCGTTACAAGTTGGTATCAGAGACGACCCTCGCGGTTACACGGATGGTTGCGGACAGGTGCGCGGTCATGTTGTTCATGACGTTTGTGACCCGTCGTGGCACCCGACATGGCACATGTACCGAACTGGATGCACAGACGTATGTGCCAAGAGGGAACGTTCCTGTGGCCCGACGAGGACGTCGGTTCCTCTGAGTGGGGGTGTATGTGATAGCCTGGCTTATTAGGGATGATAGACTACTCATATCAATAAGGAATTCCTTCTTTTCCGGGAGCCCATTCGAACAGAACTCCAAAGTTAAGCGTGCTCAGCTTGGAGTAGTTTCAGGATGGGTGACCAACCGGGAAGTTGCTCCCGGGTGCGCACGAGTGAGGACAAAGTGCGCAGAAAAGACTAGTATTGATCTGTGGGGCCAGTCTAGATCTCGCTAGGAGTAACGACCACCGACGGGTGTGTCTGGGGCGTTACAGTACATATCAAAAATAAATAAATGAGGAGCTATAATGTGAGCTATTGATCTACAACATAATTTGCAAATACTATCAGGACTAAGTTCATGATAAATTAAAGTTCAATTAATCATATTACTTAAGAACTCCCACTTAGATAGACATCCCTCTAGTCATCTAAATGATCACGTGATCCATATCAACTAAACCATGTCCTATCATCACGTGAGATGGAGTAGTTTTCAATGGTGAACATCACTATGTTGATCATATCTACTATATGATTCACGTTCGACCTTTCGCTCTCAGTGTTCCAGGCCATATCTACATATGCTAGGCTCGCCAAGTTTAACCTAAGTATTCCGCATGTGCAAAACTGGCTTGCACCCGTTGTATGTGAACGTGGAGCTTATCACACCCGATCATCACGTGGTGTCTCAGCACGATGAACTGTCGCAACGGTGCATACTCAGGGAGAACACTTATACCTTGAAATTTAGTGAGGGATCATCTTATAATGCTACCGCCGTACTAAGCAAAATAAGATGCATAAAAGATAAACATCACATGCAATGAAAATATGTGACATGATATGGCCATCATCATCTTGTGCCTTGATCTCCATCTTTAAAGTATTGTCATGATCTCCATCGTCACTAGCATGACACCATGATCTCCATCATCTTGATCTATATCAACGTGTCGTCACATGGTCATCTCACCAACTATTGCTATCGCATAGCGATAAAGTAAATCAATTATATAGCGCTTGCATCTTATGCAAATAAAGAGACAACCATAAGTCTCATGCAAGTTGCCGATAACTTTAACAAAACATGATCATCTCATACAACAATTTATATCTCATCACGTCTTGACCATATCACATCACAACATGCCCTGCAGAAACAAGTTAGATGTCCTCTACTTTGTTGTTGCAAGTTTTACGTGGCTACTACGGGCTTCTAGCAAGAACCGTTCTTACCTACCCATCAAAACCACAATGATTTTTCATCAAGTGTGCTGTTTTAACCTTCAACAAGGACCGGCCATACTCAAACTTGATTGAACTAAAGTTGGAGAAACAGACACCCGCCAGCCACCTGTGTGCGAAGCACGTCGGTAGAAGCAGTCTCATGAACGCGGTCATGTAATGTCGGTCCGGGCCGCTCCATCCAACAATACCGCTGAATCAAAGTAAGACATTGGTGGTAAGCAGTATGACTATTATCGCCCACAACTCATTGTGTTCTACTCATGCATATATCATCTACGCATAGACCTAGCTCGGATGCCACTGTTGGGGAACGCATTATTTCAATTTTTTACCTACGACCATGCAAGATCTATCTAGGAGATGCCTATCAACGAGCGGAGAGAGTGTGTCCACGTACCCTCGTAGACTGAAAGCGGAAGCGTTTAGTAACACAGTTGATGTAGTCGAACATCTTCGCGATCCAACCGATCCAAGCACCGAACGAACAACACCTCCACGTACAACATACATTCAGCTTGATGACATCACTCGAACTCTTGATCTTGTTGAGGTCAGGGGAGAGTTCCCTCAGCACGACGGCGTGGAGACAGTGATGATGAAGTTACCGGCACAGGGCTTCGCCTAAGCACTACGACGATATGACCGAGTTGTATAACTGTGGAGGGGGGCACCACACATGGCTAAGAGAAGACTTGGTGTACCTTTGGGGTGCCCCCTCCCACGTATACAAAGGGGGGAGGAGAGATGGCCGGCCCAAGGGTGGGCGTGCCATGGGGGGAGTCCTACTTGGACTCCCGGTACAAGGAGGATTCGGCTCCCCCTTTCCTATTCCCACTAGGAGAAGGAGGGAAGGGGGAGGAGGAGAGAAGGAAAGGTGGGCCGGCCCCCCAACCCTAGTCCAATTCGGTTTGGGCTTGGGGGGGTGCCACCACCTGGCCGCCGCCTCCTCTCTCCACTAGGGCCCATGAAGGCCCATTAACTCCCCGGGGGTGGGGGGTGGGGTGGGTCCGGTAACCCCTGATACTCCAGAAAATGCCCGAACCTTTCCGAAACCATTCCGGTGTCCAAACATAATCTTCCAATATATCAATCTTTATGTCTCGAACATTTCGAGACTCCTCGTCATGTTCGTGATCTCATCCGGGACTCCAAACAAACTTCGGTTCATCAAATCACATAACTCATAATACAAATCATCATCGAACGTTAAGTGTGCGGACCCTACGGGTTCGAGAACTATGTGGACATGACCGAGACACATCTCCGGTCAAGAAACAACAGCGGAACCTGGATGCTCATATTGGCTCCTACATATTCTACGAAGATCTTTATCGGTCAAACCGCATAACAACATACGTTGTTCCCTTTGTCATCGGTATGTTACTTGCCCGAGATTCGATCATCGGTATCATCATACCTAGTTCAATATCGTTACCGGCAAGTCTCTTTACTCGTCCCGTGGCTAACTCATTAGACACATTTCTTGCAAGGATCATATTGATGTGCATTACTGAGAGGGCCCTGAGATACCTCACCGATACACGGAAGGACAAATCCTAATCTCGATCTATGCCAACTCAACAAACACCATCGGAGACACCTTTAGAGCATCTTTATAATCACCTAGTTACGTTGTGACGTTTGATAGCACACAAGGTGTTCCTCCGGTATTCAGGAGTTGCATAATCTCATAGTCAAAGGAACATGTATAAGTCATGAAGAAAGCAATAGCAATAAAACTAAAAGATCATAATTCTAAGCTAACGAATGGGTTTTGTCCATCACATCATTCTCTAATTACGTGATCCGTTCATGAAATGACAACACATGTCTATGGCTAGGAAACATAACCATCTTTGATTAACGAGCTAGTCAAGTAGATGCATACTAGGGACACACTGTTTGTCTATGTATTCACACATGCATTAAGTTTCTGGTTAATACAATTCTAGCATGAATAATAAACATCTATCATGATATAAGGAAATATAAAATAACAACTTTATTATTGCCTCTAGGGCATATTTCCTTCAGGAATGACTTTCATTCTTTCTTTATCTTCTGCCGTGGTCGGGCTTTGAGTCTTACTCAACTTCACGCCTTGTTACACAGGCAAGAACCCTTTCTTTGACTGACCCATTTTGAACTCCTTCAGAATCTTGTCAAGGTATGTACTCATTGAAAATCTTATCAAGCATCTTGATCTATCTCTATAGATCTTGATGCCCAATATATAAGTAGCTTCACCGAGGTCTTTCATTGAAAAACTCTTATTCAAGTATCCTTTTATGCTATCCAGAAATTCTATATCATTTCTAATCAATAATATGTCATCTAAATATAATATCATAAATGCTACAAAGCTCCCACTCACATTCTTGTAAATACAGACTTCACCGAACGTTTGTATAAAACCATATGCTTTGAGCACCTCATCAAAGCGTATATTCCAACTCCGAGATGCTTGCGCCAGTCCATAGATGGATTGCTGGAGATTGCACACTTTGTTAGCTCCTTTAGGATCGACAAAACCTTCTGGTTGCATCATATACAACTCTTCTTTAAGGAATCCATTAAGGAATTCAGTTTTGACATCCATTTGCCTAATTTCATAATAAAAAATGCGGCAATTGCTAACATGATTCAGACTTACTTAAGCATTGCTACGGGTGAGCAGGTCTCATCGTAGTCCACCCCTTGAACTTGTCGAAAACCTTTCATGAAAGTCGAGCTTTGTAGACGGTGACATTACCATCAGCGTCAGTCTTCGTCTTAGAGATCCATTTATTCTCAATGGCTTGCCGATCATCGGGCAAGTCCACCAAAGTCCACACTTTGTTCTCATACATGGATTCTATCTCAGATTTAACGGCCTCAAGCCATTTATCGGAATCTGGGCTCATCATAGCTTCTTCATAGCTCGTAGGTTCACCATGGTCTAGTAACATGACTTCCAGGACAAGATTACCATACCACTCTGGTGCGGAACATGCTCTGTTCGACCTACGTGGTCTAGTAGTAACTTGATATGAAGTTTCATGATCATCATCATTAGCTTCCTCTCTAGTTGGTGTAGGCATCACGGGAATGGATTTCTCGGATGTGCTACTTTCCAAATTGAGAGAAGGTACAATTACCTCATCAAGTTCTACTTTCCTCCCACTCACTTCTTTCAAGAGAAACTCCTTCGCTAAAAATGTTCCATTCTTGGCAACAAAGATCTTGCCTTCAAATATGTGGTAGAAGGTGTACCCAATTGTTTTCTTAGGGTATCCTATGAAGACACACTTCTCCAATTTGGGTTTGAGCTTATCAGGCTGAAGACTTTTGACATAAGTGTTGCAACCCCAAACTTTAAAAAACAACAGCTTAGGTTTCTTGCCAAACCACAGTTCATACGGTGTCGTCTCAACGGATTTAGACGGTGCCCTATTTAACGTGAATGCAGGTGTCTCTAATTCATATCCCCAAAATGATAGTGGTAAATCGGTAAGAGACATCATAGATGCACCATATCTAATAAAGTACGGCTACGACATTTAGAAAGACCATTGCGCTGTGGTGTTCCAGGCGGCGTGAGTTGTGAAACTATTCCACATTGTTTTAAATGAAGGCCAAACTCATAACTCAAATATTTGCCTCCACGATCAGATCGTAGAAACTTTATTTTGTTATTACGATGATTCTCCACTTCACTCTGAAATTCTTTGAACTTTTCAAATGTTTCAGACTTGTGTTTCTTTAAGTAGATATACCCATATCTGTTCAAATCATCTGTGAAGGTCAAAAAATAACGATACCCGACGCGTGCCTCAACACTCATCGGACCGCATACATCGGTATGTATTATTTTCCAGTAAGTCATTGGCTCGCTCCATTGTTCCACATAATGGAGTTTTAGTCATCTTGCCCATGAGGCATGGTTCGCAATTATCAAATGATTCATAATCAAGTGATTCCAAAAGGTCCATCCGCATGGAGTTTCTTCATGCGCTTTACACCAATATGACCTAAATGGCAGTGCCACAAAATATGTTGCACTATCATTATCAACTTTGCAACTTTGGGCATCAATATTATGAATATGTGTATCACTACTATTGAGATTCAATAAACCATTTACATTGGGTGTATGAGCATGGAAGGTTTTATTCATGTAAACAGAACAACAATTAATCTCTGACTTAAATGAATAACCGTATCACAATAAACATGATCCAATCATATTCATGCTCAACGCAAACACCAAATAACATTTATTTAGGTCCAACACTAATTAATCCCGAAGGTAGAGGGAGTGTGCGATGGTGATCTTATCAACCTTGGAATCACTTCCAACACACATCGTTACCTCGCCCTTAACTAGTCTCTGTTCATTTTGCAACTCCTGTTTCGAGTTACTAATCTTAGCAACTGAACCGATATCAAATACGCAGGGGCTACTAGGAACAATAGTAAAGTAAACATCAATAACATGTATATCAAATATACCTTTGTTCACTTTGCCATCCTTCTTATCCGCCAAGTATTTGGGGCAGTTCCGTTTCCAGTGACCATTTCGTTTGCAGTAGAGGCACTTAGTTTCAGGCTTGGGTCCAACTTTGGGCTTCTTCATGGGAGCGGCAACTTGCTTGCCATTCTTCTGGAAGTTCCCTCTCTTTCCCTTGCCCTTTTTCTTGAAACTAGTGGTCTTGTTAATCATCAACACTTGATGCTCTTTCTTGATTTCTACCATCGCCGGTTTCAGCATCGCGAAGAACTCGGGAATCTTTTTCGTCATCCCTTGCATATTATAGTTCATCAAGAAGTTCTAGTAGCTTCACTACAAAAAAATACACTTCTGTGATGATACGTGTTTGTCACAGTAGGTCACGTTTTCTATCATGCATGTACATCCATGACAATTTTGTGACAGAATCAAGATAGTCATACCTGTGCTGTCGTAGAAGTGTTCCATGACATTACCAAAATTATCATCACGGAAGTGTCCACTTCCATGATGATAAATCACGCGTCACAGAAGTGCTTTCGTCAAGGGTGACCGACACGTGGCATCCACCGTAACAGAACGCTGTTAAGCTATCGGGTCCGGTTTTGGATCCGATAACCCGTTAACAGCCCCGACCAATAGGGATTTTCCACGTGTAAAATCATCATTGGCTGGAGGAAACATGTGTCGGCTCACCGTTGGGACATATGCCATCCACTCATTGGACCCAAAGCGCCTATGATACGTCGACACGTGGCATGGCCCAACAGAGGCCCATTCCCGTGAAAAGGTCGACCCGTTTGACTTGGTCAAAAGGTGGCAGGCCGGCCCATGACAAGCCTGTTAACGGCCTGTTCGCATATAGCCCATTTACAGCCCGCTAACCCAGGGCCCATTTACGGCCTATTCGAATTAGGCCCAGTAGCGTCATCTGGGCCGTCCAATATAATTCCAGCCCATTTTAACTTCCGGCCCATGTATGGCCCATGACGTCTTTTGGCCCATATGAGGCCCTTAGTAACCCTCGACCCATTAACAGCCCTGGTAAAACTGGCCCGTAATGAACGGTGTATCACTTTATACCCATTAACGGACCATTATTCCGTTGGGCCGTTTCCAGCCCATGTTATCTTTCGGCCTACTCAGGGCCCATTTATTCTTGGGCCCAGCATTCGGTTACTTACGGCCCGTTACTATCATTTTCTACTTGTGGGCCAAATTCAGCCCGTGCTTACAGTCGGCCCGTTTGTGGCCCGTTAATACGTTGGGCCGTTTTCATAGCGTCATCAAATACGGCCGATTAACAACGACCCGATTAATGACGGCCCATTATGGTCGGCTCATGAACGGATGATTCTAACTCTAGCCCGTTTACGACCATAAAGTGGTATGTTACTGGCCCATGTTTGGGCTATCGATCATACGACTTGTATAAGGCCCATTGATGATACAACCCGTAGAAGGCCCATTGATGATACAGCCCATAGAAGGCCCATTGTTTCTATGCCTCGTAGAAGGCCCATTGTTTCTACGCCCCGTAGAAGGCCCAGTGTCACTACAGTAAATATGTAGCCCATGGTTATTGTGGCCTAGTTTTTAAAAAATAGGTTATTGCGGCCATAAACAAACCGCGGAAAAAGAACAACACTAACTACAAGCAAACAAATAAGCATGACGACAAGGAAATAAATAAGCAAGCAACTTACGCTAGGCTATCACGGCTATTACACATATTACATCCACTGGGCATCAAAGTTCGCCACCAGTGCAAATATAGGGAACAAAGCAACATATCATATACACTGGTTGTCAAAGTTGGCGACCAGTGCAAATAAACGCCGCAGCAAAACAAGTCCAGAACTGAAACCACTTCAGAAGATCTCAAGAAACAATATCCTGGGTACCCATAATGCTGGCAAGATACTTAGCAAGCTTATTAACTTTCTCTTATTTGGCGCTTAAATCCTCCAGCGCTTGCTGTTGCACCAGAAAGTATGCATCTGAATTCTGCAGGGACTTCCTCAGTCCTTCAGCTTCCTGTCGCAACACATCTGATCGATGTCTTTCAACTTGAAGCTGAGACTCAAGAAGACGAACTGATTCAGGCAGCGATTTCGAAGAGCTTGTGCCAGCAGTAGTGGCCAGTAACTCGAACACTACATCAAGACAAGACTTCTGGGTTCTCTCACTGTCGTCAAGGTAGTTTTTATCAGCTTTCTTGGAGACCAACAGGGATGTCTCACTATCTTGAACCTTATCTACATTACTTCCTTCACCATTGCATAACGGGGGTATTGTTCTCCAGTATTTTGTCCGCATTCTAAAAGAGAAACTAGCAGACACGTCACAGGTTTACCATGTTGTATATGAAACTCATTTTGGTAAATCAGTTCAGTAGTAAAGTGCACAGGATAACATCATGAAACAAACATATATCTATGTACCATGGTCACTTTATTTTCTATATCATTCTAGTTTTTGTTGCCAAATCAAGATAGAGACACAGTTCAAATAATATTTGTTCAAGACAAAGCAGAATAGACAGAATATAAGTGTGGGAAACTATAGAGACACTTGTAATGTGCATGACCTGAGAACATAACTATTTGTTTAATTGAAACTGAAATCAATATAGAGCAAGTTACAACAGCAAACCAGTTAAAGAAACAAGTTTGAAACATACTCGTTGCCCCATTGGAGTTTCAATTCCATCCTTCAAATTTGAAAATAGTTCGTCAGAGAAAATACAGTGATGCAAGAGCAAAGGAGTATGAACCATAGCTACAGAACCTGACCTGAGAACAATTCTTCTTCTCCTTTAAGCGTTGAGTTGGGATTCAGAGTGGTGGTCCTCGTGCTTTGGGCACTGCAGTTCCCTTACTAACTGCTCATGTTTGGGTGCTCTGTGGTGGAGATGGTGCTGTGTCAACTAGAACTGGGTTACTATCTGCCGGGGTTGGGTTTAGAAGGGGTGTAGCTGGTTCTCTGTCCAACTGGGTAGGGGTACAATCTGTGAGAGTCTGGGTTATGTGTGGTGGGGCTGGTTCTTGGGCAAGTACAACCGTGGTTCTATCTGCATTAAATGGTAGCACTATCTTTTCTGAAGACCATGTTGTTACTCCCTTAGATACTGCCATCACCCTCTCCAATTCAAATGGCTGATAAACAAGAAAAGTAATCGAATGTATAGACATTGTATGATAGACATGTGCAATGGATAGTGGGGAATAAAAGAGGGCATGGAATAATTCACATTTATGTTTTCTAACCAAACAGGATAGCATGACACAATTTCACATATATGATGGCTAACTAAACAGGATAACATGATACAATTTCACATTATGATGGCTAACTAAAAAAGATGGAAGGACATAGTTCAAAATATGATGACTATGTAAATAGGATGACATGATATAACTATATAATGTGTTTATTAAATAGGTTGGCATGCCATAATTCACATACATGCCGCCTATGGAAACATGATAGCATGATATAATTCCCGGATAAAATGACATAATTCAAAATATGATGACTATAAACACTAAACAGGATGATATGATATAACTATATGATGTCTTTATTAAATGGGTTGCCATGCCATAATTTAGATAGATGTTGTGTATGTAAACATGATGGCATGATATAATTCAAATATATGATTTATATAGTAAGCAAGTAAGCAGATGGCAATCCATATATGATGTAAAAACTAAGCAATGCAAGACAACATGCATGACATGGGTAATATAACCCTGCCAAGTTTGAGCATAGACCTCAGGGGGGAAATAGGACTGGTCATCAGTCTCTGAATCCTCCTCTGAGGAGCTCTCTGTATCCAGCAAGATGTATGCTTCAGCAGGTAGCATCATCTGCTCTGAATACCTTGTTTTCACTCCAGATACTTCCATCACCGCTTCAAATGGCTGATGCACATGAAGAGTAGTTGAATATACAAACATTGTCGACAAATGGAACACGTAATACAAAAAAATGATAGCATGATATAATTCACATACATGATGATTGGCTCAACAGCATGGCATTGCATAATTCACATATATAATGTCTTGCAACAAGATGGCAATGCACAATTCACATCTATGGTAATTAGGCACTAAACAGGTGGCATTCACACAAAGCATGTCTAAACTAATCAAATGACATCGCAATGCAAGACACCATACACACGATATGAGCAACATAACCCTGCCAAGTTAATTAGAGCATACACCTCGGGGGGGGGGGGAATAGGACTGGTCATCTATCTCTGAATCCTCCTCTGAGGAATTATCCGTAACCAGCGAGATATGCGCTTTGTCAGGTAGCATAGTCTGCTCTGAAGACCTTGTTTTCACTCCATAATTTTCCATCACCGTGTCAAATGGCTGATGCACATGAAGAGTAGTTGAATGTACTAGCATTGTTGACAAATGTAATACGTAACAAAAAAAGATGGCCTGATATAATTCACATATAAGATGACTGGCTAAGCAGGATGGCATTGCAAAATTCACATATATGATGCCTGGCTAAACAAGATGGCATTGCATAATTCACATAAACGATGAATAAACTAAACAGATGGCATTCACACAAAGCATGTCTAAACTAAGCAGTTGACATATTTGATGTATAAAGTAAGCAATGCAAGGCACCATATGCATGATATAACCAACATCAGCATGCCAAGTTAGAGCAAAGACCTCATGGGGTAAATAGGAGTGGTCTTCTGCTTCTGAATCCCCCTCAGAACAGTTATCTTCCTCTTGATTACGATCCAAAATGGGTGGAGGGGGGCTGCCTTTGCGCCCACCATGGAGCGACGTCTGCATGAAATTTTATTGCCACGCAAGGCTCGTCTCTTTTGCTCTACATGTTCAGTTCCATTGTGTACAATAACTGACATGCATAGGAATAAAACATAGTGATATTATGTAAGGAGTGCATGCACAAATCCAGAGTGATGGTAGAAAACTGTGGATAGACCCAAAACCAATGATAGCAGGCAGATAATAGCTTTAGTTAAAAAATACAGATAATGGCTCCTTTAATGTTTGTTTGCACCCAACATGAAACTCATAGTAGACACCCGAGATTAACCAAATAGTAGATAGATAGTACCGATTGCTGCCCCAATATGTACCCCACAACCATTTAAAAACTCAAGTTTCAGCATAAGTTTGGACCTGACTCGAAGTCTAATAGGTGAACACGACGATGAAGTAGCATGTCATCATATTAAGCGATGCATAACGTAAGCAGACATGGAAGAGTGCGACCTCTCTTGCGGACCCGTGTAGTCCTCAAGGTCATCTGCTCAGTTGATGATGGTAATGCAGTTGTCATGGCTGCCGGCGGCGGGGAAGAAGATCTGAGGCGGCGAAAGACAGTCTGGAGAGCAGATCCCTGCTGTGGTGAACCCTTCCATCGTTGGAGCAGCTGAGCTAGGGTGGAACACGACACCGCAGGAGCAGGACAAACCACACAAAGTTTTCTTTGACACATATCTGTAATGGAAGTAATGGTGTAAGGGCTTGTTTGAATTTGAGGATTCTAACAATGCAGGGATAGGAAATAGACAGGAATAGGATAGGAATGCATGTGCAAAACAGAGAATTTAAAAATAGAGGATTTCTGCCAATCTGGGTGTTTGGTTCACAAGAATTGGAAGATCACAGGATGCAAAGAAGCATGGTGAGATTAAGTCAAACCACAAGAAAATGTACCGTTATAATGCTATTATGCTACTATCTCTTAGTCTTGTGCTTCATGAATAGGAATTTGAAAAGGAGGACAAGTGGAAATTAAAATTCCTACGGTTTTCTTTCAAGGAGACACTAAAGGAAAAAATCCTACAGTTTCCCTTTGCTCCATTCCTTTGCACCAAATTCATGAAAAGTAGTACCATACGGAACTTTCCAATTCCTATGTTTTTCATTCACTTTTCCTTTCAATCACTGGTGATTCCAGTAGGCAGGCTTGAGCAAGGAAAAGCCTACACTAAAAAAATGTTTTTGTGCTACTTCTATTACTTTGGACCCAGGCCACTGCCCTACTAGCTCAACTCCCAGGGCCATCGACAAATGCACAGCTCAAATGCGCAGAGATAAATAATGATGGCATTCAAGAGAGTCCATCACGGATAGCTAAGTTGCCTGGTACCTCACTACTTGTCATATAGTAGGATAAAATGATCGTATTTCCCATTACTCCGTGTGCTCAGTGGACAATATATATAACATGTAGAGTAAAAAAGAGATGCAACAAGTGTACAACCTCTTTGGCGAAGCCATGTCGATCTCAGCATGATTGGGTTGGCCGGTGAGGATGCTCCGGCTGACTTGGCTGACAAAGGAGGGGAAGAAGATCTTAGGTGTCTGGAGATGGAGCCCGAGGTACTGCTCCGCTGTGATGGAGGGTTTCGTCATTGGAGCAGCTCCGGTGAGTTGTACGATGCCGAGGCTGAAGCAGGACAAGAGAGACAACGTTAACCTGAGTGGAACTCTAATAGCATATCCAATAGATGATGTAAAATACATAACCACAAAGTGCTAGGTGTATACATCAGCCGCTCATCTCTGAACTTAACTGTTGAAACTGGATTTAACAGTCGAAACTGAACTTAACTATCGAAACTGAATTTTGCTGTCGAAACTGAATTTTACTGTCGAAACTGAATGCACTAGAGGTGAGGCTACACGTCAGTCGACTGACTTTTTCATCTCTGGCTAGTCGATTTTGCAGCCGTTGGATATGAAATCAACGGCCTGCAGTTCATCTTCAACCTGCACCCCCCTGAGCCGCCAGCCACCACCGGCCAAACAGCCGCCCCCGACGCTCGCGGCCGGCGGTGCGCCGCCCCGCATGCCCTGAAAACACTCCCCACCGCCGGTCCGCCGCCTCCCCGGCCATCCCTGTAGGCCCCCCCGTGCCGAGCTTTTTCTCCGGCGATCCCCACGCCACCGCCCCACCACCGCTGGTGACCACCGCCCCACCCTGAACCCTAAGATAGATAGTGGGGTACCTCTCCGGCGAGCCCCCCTTTCCGCTACGGCTGGTTCTTCCTTTACTCTGGCGAGCCCCCCACCCCCTGAAAATCGACTGACCCAAAATTCGATTCAGTCGACTGAAGTGTAGCTAAATCGGAGCAGCATCACAAGCAAGAGCGAGAGCAGCAGCGCGAGCAAGAGCAGACCAGGCAGGGGACCGAGAGCAAGAGCGGAGCAGCAGCGCGAGCGAGAGCTAAAGCAGCAGCAGCTCCTACTGATGTGGACGCCGCCACCAAGGGAGCGACGCCGTGGAGGAAGTGGCCAGTGACGCCACCGTGGATGGAGCCGCGCCGTGTCGGCTCGGGACAGAGCACCGACAGCACCATGAGATCGAATCAAGAAAAAATGCGGCGATTAGTCTACAACCTCTTTGGTGGCGCCGATTAGGCCACAGCTTCATCCGAGGAAACGGTGATGATGATGCTCTTCCGGTGGTGCAGGTGAAGACGACGGTGTGGGAATGGAGGTGACGCAAAAGACGAGGGAACATCGGGGCAGCTCCTTGGAGGTGGAGGGCTGAACCAGCGGGACGACTAGATCGACGACAGATCCTCATTCGGTACGGTGGATGAGGGACGTCGAGGTGTTGCTGTGGACGACGTTGTCGGGGAAGAGGCTCCGGTTAGGTGGCGGACGGAGGAGGGTGTGGGGCTTCACAAGTTTTCCCCGGCCTCGGTGTACGAATGGGTGGGCGGATGGGATGGGAGTGGGGAACCATGACTTATGGACACGCTTGTCCGAAATGTGGGGTAAGTTACGAAAGTACCCCCACCGATTTGAGGCGGTTCTTTCAGTTCAGGGGTATCACGGGCATTTCGCGTGTCAGGATTTCATAGAAGGTGGGAATTTTCGCGCGCGTTGTAATTTTGGAATAGCAAAGCGCGGGTTGAGATGGAGGGAGTTGTCGGAGCACAACGAGACAAAGATATATCTTAAATATTTCGGGCTAACAAGGCGCGCGTTGAAATTTCCGGACAAGCCTAATGTGTGCTGTACCAAATCAATTCGCACTACAAATGTCATTCAAAACTTTGAATTCATGTTATGTTCAATTAAAATATTTCGCTACGTGTATAATGCATGCAACCTAGTACCCACTCTTATTGATAATATTGCAGTTCCACCCTCAGTTTGTCTAGTAGGCCTCTCCCACCATCTTCGAGAAGCAACTCCATCACCTATCCAGCACTCTACTCCTCTCCCTCCCTCTCTCTCTCTCTCCTCTCTCTCTGTCCCATCCTATTTCCCGTCCTTCAGTTATGTATGGACGTCGACCGATCTCCCTCAAGACATAGCTGGGTCTCTCCTTCTCAACACATATACGAGTCGTTCTACCTCTATAGTTAGGCCTCTGCCTACCCCTCCCCCCACCCCCTCGCACACACACACACACACCGATACATCGAGCGCTCTAGTCATGTCTCCCTGCCACACACAAACTTGACTTGTGCCCTCTGACGTTCCGGTAGCTAGGTCAGTCGCCCTATATCTTTGACTTGCACACACACAAAATTTCGATAGCTCTCTTCATCGATCTCGCACCCACCCACTTGATCCTCTCTTCGACTCTATCAATATTTGTGACCCCTCCCTCTCTTCTCGTGGATCGACCGACCCTCTATATATGATATGGATAGGCCTCCATTTCACACACATTGCATGCAAAATTTTGTTTGAGATGTCATCGACACATACTCCCACAAATACATTCACGAACGCACAAGCCATTTGTCTAGGTTTGTATCTCTCACACACACCCACGTAGGTGGGGGACGTGCACGAAGAGAAGAGGTGCACGCATGGCGCATGTACTCCCGTCTCTTTCCCAACCACACGTGCGCGGGTACACGGTGGAGCTCATTTCTGTACGAAAAGGCAGCCCATGTGGTAACTTGACACGTGTACTGGTTGTCCACTAGATGGAGGGAGGATCGTCTACCACGGGTGAACAAACAAATTGCGACTTGACGCGTTATGTTAAAAAAGAGGCAAACCATGTGGGGCCTACCTTAGAGGCAAGGCTCTATACATTGGAGTACTTTTGATGTGTCCTGTCAACCCGTAGAACAAGGAGAAGCTTGCTTAGTACACCCGCTCCCTCGTCCACGCGCGCGGTGGCTCGCAGGACGAGGAGAAATTTTTACTAGTACTCCATCCATTTACTCCTCGTCCCTACCTTGGTTAGAGAGATTATCATATTTTTTGGAATATATTTCCTTTAGTAGATTTCAATATGAACTACTAGTACATACTCCAAACACTGATGTATATAGACATATTTTAGAGTGTAGATTCACTCATTTTGCTCCGTATGTAGTCCATATTGAAACATACGTAATAGTACACACTCACCCTCGCCCCTCGACCCTCGCCACATGGTGGACGTGCAGCAATTCATTCGGTCTCATATAGCCAGAACGATATATACTGCAGTACCAATATTGCTCGACTTCCCGAAGAGGCGAAGAGCCAATCGCAAGGTTAATAGTTTGGAGAAGCCAAGCGCAAGGTTTATAGGAGAACGAGTAGTAGGTGCCGTGTCATTTATAAATAAAGTTTTTCTTCTTCAGTGGCACGTACGCAATATAAATAGGTTCATATGGAGAGAAAGGAAACCGCTCCAGTATATACATAGGCAGGACGAGCCTACACGGTTGCTTGCCGGGGTTGCTCTCTTCAGTTTTCACACTCTCTCGCACAAAACCACTGTGGCCACATCTCTAACATCCCGGCGGATCACGTCCGCTGGGGGAAGGGGTGGATGCTTAGTGTAGATGCGGTTGCCGTCGCCGACGGCGAAAACCCACTGTCGGCACGTCCCGATCAGGGGTGCCCGCCATTCTCTCTCACAAAGCCGGTGAGGTTGCCTTCGTCCATTGCTCACTGCTGCGACGTGGGTAGTTGCCTCCTCCTGCCGCCCTCCTCTAGGTTGAGCTATGTCCCGACATCCCTCAGGTACAATGCCCTTTACAGCTGGCTTGCACCACTGCTCCAACTGCCCACATCACTCCATGTGGATATTTCTCTACTTCTTTGCCCCGCACATACCTCTACTGGCTTCTACGTACTGTATTTGTGATGAGTTTATGTCTCATCAACTAGTCCCAGTAATCTTGAATCACACATACCGCATTGTACCATCTCGCTGATAAATTACAGTACGTACTATACAAGTACTTCCTCCGTTCCTAAATATAAGTCTTTGTAGATATTTCACCATGAACCACATACGGATGTATATAGATGCATTTTAAGTGTAGATTCATTGATTTTGTTCCGTATGTAGTCCACCTAGTGGAATCTCCACAAAGACTTATATTTAGGAACGGAGGGAGTACTATGTAAAGAGTTAGGTATCGCACGGTGTCCAGAAAATATGGTGATAGTGTGAGGTGGGCCATGTAATCACTTAGCCTGCGTGTTTTCACTGCTCTTGCACTCCTCCGCCGTAAAAATGGAGAAAATTGTAATCTAGTAGTACCTCCTTTCGCCGAAAGCGTGGGACATCCAGAAGTCCTACCACCTCAGTAATAATGACCAATGAGCCGTCAAATCATATAGACCCAGCAGTAAGTTGGACGGACGAAGCAACCATCACTCTTCAATCCGCTTCTCCCTTCAACACAGGCGCCAGTGAGAGGTCACGTCCGCTCTGCCCGGGCATGAATGCTGCACTGACCGTTTCAGGCGGGAAGCGCGCGCGGGCGATGGAGGGTGTCGGTGTCAAAATCGGCGGATCTCGGGTAGGGGGTCCCGAACTGTGCGTCTAAGGCGGATGGTAACAGGAGGCAGGGGACATGATGTTTACCCTGGTTCGGGCCCTCTTGATGGAGGTAATACCCTACGTCCTACTTGATTGTTCTTGATGATATGAGTATTACAAGAGTTGATCTACCACGAGATCGTAGAGGCTAAACCCTAGAAGCCAGCCTATGGTATGATTGTATGTTGTCCTACGGACCAAATCCCTCCGGTTTATATAGACACCGGAGGGGGCTAGGGTTACACAGAGTTGGTTAAAAGGGAGGAGATCTTCATATCCGTATTGCCTAGCTTGCCTTCCACGCCAAGGAGAGTCCCATCCAGACACGGGACGAGGTCTTCAATCTTGTATCTTCATAGTCCAACAGTTCGGCCAAAGGATATAGTCCGAGTGTCCGGAGACCCCCTAATCCAGGACTCCCCCAGTAGCCCCTGAACCAGGCTTCAATGACGATGAGTTCGGCGCGCAGTATTTTCTTCGGCATTGCAAGGCGGGTTCCTCCTCCGAATACTCCATAGAAGATTTTGAACACAAGGATAGTGTCCAGGTCTGCAAAACAAGTTCCGCATAACACCGTAGAGAGAATACCATTTCCACAAATCCAATCTGCTGACATGTTTTGACAACATGATATCATGTCATGGCCCGGTCTTTATTCGAACCGTTTTTCTCAACCAACACCACACATATTGCGGGGCGGTTTTCTCGACACTTCTTGTCAAAGCAGAGATCGTGTCCCCTTATCACGGGATTCTCAAAAATACGGACGCGGGTAACCCAACCGCGCCATTACTTACGACGCTTAGGGAATAAGAGGTTTCACCAAGCAAGGGGGGAGGCGCATCGCCTCTTCCACCCTTATAAAGGGGCAAGAATTCACCCTCTTCACCCATACCTTTTTCCCAACTCATTCCATTCTGCTCAGGCTCCAACGCACAAGCGTTCACCTCCTCTACCCACAAGAGGTCTTCCAAAGATGTCTGGATCCAGAGCAGGAGGCAAATGGATGGCCTCTAGCGTCCGAGAGAAGGATATCAAAAAGCTTTGGGAGGCCAGGTATCTGGCCAAGAAGATCGGTCACCGTCTCCCAACGGCGGGACAGATCGTCCCCACTCCGGAACCCCATGAGAGGGTTGTATTCCTCCCTCACTTTGTCCGCAGGCTAGGATTTCCCCTCCACCCATTTGTTCGCGGCATTATGTACTATTATGGGATCGATCTTCACGATCTGTCCCCTAATTCCTTCCTCAACATCTCGACATTCATTGTCATGTGTGAGGCTTTTCTCCACATTTCGCCACACTTCGGTTTATGGCTGAAGGTCTTTAATGTGAAACCCAAGGTGGTGGGCGGCGAGCACGCCAAGTGCGGGGGCGCTATGGTGAGCAAGATGCCCAACGTCATATGGCCAACAAGAACCTTTAATGATTCCATGAAGGAGTGGCAACAACAGTGGTTTTACATCACTGAGCTGAGCGGCAAGGAGCGGGCTGCTTCTCCCGAGTTTCGATGTGGCACCCCTCTGCGGCTTACATCCTGGGTCAAGAAAGGACTGGATTGGTCCTCGTCCGACGAACTGTCAGTGCTCCAGACGCGCGTTAAAGATATGGGAGATAAGAACATTGAACTCGTCGACGTAGCCCAGGTGATGTTAGTCCGCCGGATACTGCCTTGTCAACACCGGACTCGCAATCTATGTGTGTTTGATCCGGCCAGGCACCAAACCTTGCGAAGGCTCTTCGGCTCGTCGCACGAGGACATTTGGAAGGTGCTTTTTAAGTCCAGCAAATCGTGGCCGGACTCCGCCGAAGACCGCGGGTACCAACTGTCCCGTCCTGCAAGTTCGGTGAGTTTATCAAACTTTTCCATCCGCATGACCCAATGGGCGCGCTTGACGCATGTTTATTCAACTTTCTCAGAGCTGGACGAAGAAGGCAGAGCGGATCCATTGTCCGGCCCCGCTGCCTGAAGACCCGGCCATCCCACTTCTGAAGAAGATGCTGGTCCCGGCGCCTTACAAGGTGCCGAAGAAGACTGCCGGGAAGGGGGCTAAAAAGACCCGGGGCGGCCTTCGTCGTCGCGGCACTTCGGGCACAATACCCGAAGGCTCTGATGCCCATTCCGCCTTCGAAGAGGACGAAAATGAGGAGGGAGATGAATCCCCTGCGGAGGGAAGAAGGAAGAGGACGACCTCCGCATCCTTGGAGGCCGAACTACCCAAAAGAGGAAAGATTCCTCGTCAAGAGGAGTCTCCTGCAGCCGCCGACAGCGGCCCGGCATGGGATCCCAGGGCCCAGCCCCTGGTGAACTCGTGAGTATCCAAATACGTTTAAACGTCCGGACTCATCGTGTCTTAGTATTTTAACCTAAGCCGTATATTTCTTGTAGTCCGGCGAGGTCCCGTACCGAACAATCCTCATCGGAGGACCTGCTGAGCTCAAACGCTGTGGAGAGCAGGATGCCCCCGAAGGACCCTTCCTCCAAACAGGTGCCAAACACCGAGGCCTCGTCCCGAAAGGACCCCGGCCAAGGAGAAAAGGAAAAAACCGTGAAGGCGGCGCCTGGAGGTCGAACCGCAGTGGCCGGAGACGTGGGGAAAAAGATTCCACCGGCAACCTCTGCCCATCCAGAAGTGTCAGATGCTTTGTTGGTGGCGCTACGAGATTCCTCCATCATTGATGAACACCGTGCCCTGATGGGCGCGGTGATTGAGAAAATTCAGTCATCCGAGAGTGGACTGAACGAAGCCTGTATCAGTCTTATAAAAGGCTTTGAGGTATGTTATATGAGTTATCGAAGAGTGTCATAGTATGGATAGTAGCCCCCGATACACTGTTCAGTGAAAGGAAGAACCGTACAGGGGATCGAATTCATGATCTCAGGAAGACTTACTAAATGACATTGATTTCTCTCCCGCTTCAAGCAGATACCTGTAGCGGCTGCTGCGTCCCACACTGCGGAGATTGCCGGACTGAACCAAAGTCTGGAGTGGGCCAGAGAAGAAATTGGCCGATTGCAAATGTAGTTGAGGGATAAACAAGGTATGCATCAGTATTATGTGCATTTATTGTGAGATAAATGTTTAGTATGAAATAAGCCGCATAATTTGTGCTAGGAGTTATGACCGAAGTCGGGGCCCTCAAAAGGGCCGTTGCCGAGGCCGAGAAAAAGGCGGCCACAGAGCGGGCTCTTCGTGAGAAACACGAAGCCAGAGTTATTAAAGCTGAGCAGGGGCTGCAAGAGGCCGTAAGTAAATGCAAGGCCTTGGAGCAGAGTTTAACGGAGAAAGAGTCCGAACTCACCAAGGCGCACCAAGCCACGAGCGACGCCCAGGGGGAAACCTAAAGCGCGCTGCAGGGGATCCAAGAGGCGAGGAAGATCACGGCAGGTAAGCTTTTCCCATGTAAAGAAAATATTGGAAGGAAAAACTATGTTTCTGATTGTGAATCTGGACTTCTCAGGTGTATTTGCCGAGCTGCCGCATAGTATATCAGATGCCGCTCACTTCTACCGAGCCGAAGGAAGGAACACCGCCGATAAGCTTTTTCGGTCTCAGTATTTGGTGCCGAATTATCCGGTGCCTTTTGCCGATCAACTAAAATAGCTGATCGAACTGCATAAGGCGGCGGAACTAGCCATGAAAGATGTGGTTATCCGGCTATGGCCTGCCGAACCGATTCCAAGCAGCTACTTCGTGCTCGTAAGGCGGCTTATAAGCGCTTGCCCTCGACTTGACGTCATCAAGCGGTCGGTATGTATAGAAGGAGCGCGAATGGCCTTCGCCCTTGCAAAGGTGCACTGGGGGAAGATGGATGCCGAAAAGCTGGTGACCGAAGGACCGCCGGAAGGGAAGGAGCACCGCAAGCCCAAATCATATTATAAGAGTGTCCTGAAAGGATCCTACCTTGCGGCGGAGCTATGTACCAAGGACATTATATTTCCCTGAATGCGGATCATATTGTCCGTTGTAATGTTTAAACAAGGTCGTTGATATGTCAACTGTTATATAAAAGTTTACCCTCCTGTGCGGCCGTTTGTATATTAAGGCTGAGAGTTGGCCAGTCGTCGGCTTCTGCCCCCACGTAAGGAGTACGGGGGTGTTCGGGATAAACCCGGGCACTCTTTATCCCAGTTTTGGGTGCTCCAAGGGAGGTGCTCAGCACAACAAACCAGGCAATCAGACTATAGGGCTTTATCACTCTCACTTAGCCAGAGGAGCTTTAGTATGGTCGGCGCAGCCCCTTGTGTTCGGAAGACCGTACTAGGGGCTCTATAAGCGCCTAATCGAAGAAAAAAGGCGATCCTTCACACACTGCATTGGTTATGGCATTGTGCGGGAGAAATCCTTAAAGATTTTGTGACCACTCGAACAGCTGACCAGCTCCCGCCGTATCATGACAGTCAGTTTTCGGCTTTCTCTACTGAGGTGCTCGTTCGGAAGAACCGGGACACAATCGCAGTAGTTCTCCCAGTGCTACCTTAGCCGATATAGCGGAACGTAAGGTACCAAAACATAGGAGCCGGGCAAACCCAACTATTGACCCAAGACATGATTCGGAGCTGATGCATATAATGCTATAAGTTCAGGGTGCCGAACTTCCGTGAAGGTGTTCGGACTTTTATTGCTGTGTAACGGGGAAGACGAAGCCCCTGGCATATTTAGGGCATACCGCTGTGTTCGGATGCCATTTGACGAAATGATTTCGATAAGAAATAACCAGCAGGTAAACATCATATGAATCCACATGTTGTATAAAAAATACGTCTATGCGTATGGTACAAGTAATGTGATAAAAAAAGGAGTTGTGATAGCGGAACCTGCTGTGACCAGGGGAAGAGGTTGAGTGCGGGTCCGTATTGTAGCCGGACAGTCATTGCGGGGGATGTCTAAGGACCCCAGACGCGGTCGAGCTGCATCTGTGGAGTCCGTCTTGGTCGGTGCAAAGGTGAACCTGCGAAGGAAATATAAGAAATGTTTACGTGCCGGAGGGCGGTTGAGCCGCTGAGTTCGGCCTGTCGTGCCGTTTCCCGGAGTGTTTAATTGAACCCTAGACGAGCCGGAGTATCCTTCCGCAAAGTAGTTCGCAGCCCCTCGACGGTGTCCGGGAGCCTAGGTGCCGACTCGAGGTTCGGCTGCAAGGTGCTACTCGGTGTTCCTGCTGCTAAGGCAGTGATGTATTTGTTGGCATCGAAAGAAAATTCGGCCTTGCCATGAACCGTTATGACACCGCGTGGACCGGGCATTTTGAGCTTATGGTAGGCATAATGTGGCACCGCGTTGAATCGAGCGAACGCGGTTCGCCTGAGCAGTGCTTGATAGTCACTGCGGAAAGGGGCGATTTCGAAGATTAACTCTTCGATATGGTAATTGTCTGATGATCCGAAGATTACCTCGAGGGAAATGGCTCCTGTATAGCTGACCTCCATACCTGGTATGATGCCTCTGAAAGTGGCCTTAGTGGGCTTGATCGCTGACTGATCGATGCCCATCTTGCGCACTGTATCCTGGTAAAGCAGATTTAAACTTCTACCTCCATCCATAAGGATCCGAGTGAGGTGGAACCCGTTTACTATTGGGTTGAGGATTAGTGCGGCTGGATTGCCCCGATTGGCGTTGACCGGACGATCCGTGTAGTTGAAGGTGACCGGCCCTAGCTTATATTGTGGGACAACGAGTTCCGTTGGGCCGCCATCCTTAAGGGTGTATATCTGGTCCAAGTGGGCCGTTTGGGTGGTATTTACCACATTCACTGATTAAGTAGGGGGGATTTCTTTTGCCTTCCTTTGTTCGGAAATCTGGGCTCTTCGTCGCTATCGTCGCTTTGAGACCCCTCTTCGTGTTTGGCGCCTGCCTTGCCGGCTTGTTTGAAGACCCAACATTCTCTGTTGGTATGGGTTGCTGGCGTTTCTGGGGTGCCATGAATTTGGCATTGGCGAGCGAGTATGCGGTCCAGACTGGATGGACTCGGATTTGTATTTTTGGGCGGCCCTTTCCGCTGACCGGGCTTTGGGACCCTGAACCCGGCATTAACTGCCGTATTATTGGTTTTATCACCATATTTGCGGCGCTTGTGTTTGTTGCGTCGTGGTTTGCCGTTGGCATCTTTGGTATCCGAAGTGCCCGGATTCCTCGGTGTGTTATTGCTACGAGCCAGCCAGCTATCCTCGCCCGCGCAAAAGCGGGTCATGAGTGTCGTGAGGGCTGCCATAGACTTCGGCTTCTCCTGGCCAAGGTGGCGGGCAAGCCACTCGTCACGGATGTTGTGCTTGAATGCCGCTAGGGCCTCTGCATCCGGACAGTCGACAATTTGGTTTTTCTTAGTCAGGAACCGAGTCCAGAATTTTTTGGACGATTCCCCTGGCTGCTGAGTTATATGGCTCAAGTCATCAGCATCCGGTGGTCGCACATAAGTGCCGTGGAAGTTGTCAAGGAATGCGTCTTCCAGATCCTCCCAACTACCAACGGAGTCTGCTGGCAAGCTATTCAGCCAATGCCGAGCTGGTCCTTTGAGTTTTAGTGGGAGGTACTTGATGGCATGTAGATCATCACCGCAAGCCATGTGGATGTGAAGGAAGAAATCCTCAATCCATACAGCGGGATCTGTTGTACCATCATATGATTCGATATTTACAGGTTTGAAACCCTCCAAGAATTCGTGATCCATAACTTCATCAGTGAAGCATAGGGGGTGTGCGGCGCCTCTGTGCTGGGCTATATCACGATGCAGTTCATATGAGTCTTGTCTGCTGTATTCGGCCTGGCCGGATTTGCTCTTGGTGTATCCGGCGCGACGATCATCGTCCCGTGTTGGCGCGCGTGTCCGTGACCTGTATATTGACCTTGTAAGTTTTGCCTTACTATCCAATACGTCTCGCAGGTCCCGTGTGTTGCCCCGGACCTTGGTATTTTTGATTGAGTGGCAGCGGGGTGCAGGCTGAACTTTAGGCTGAAACGCCTCTCTGGCTCGGCCACGCGGTGGCCGGTCAGCCGCATCGTGCAATGGTGAATGAGGTTTCAATGCTTCCTCCTCGAGGTGAGGTAGCAACCTGCGTTTGGGTAACTCTTGGAGGGGCGCTCGAGTTTGTATTCCTCGGCCGCAAGGACTTCGGTCCATTTGTCTACTAGCAAGTCTTGATCAGCTTGAAGCTGTTGTTGCTTCTTCTTCAGGCTATTTGCTGTGGCCATAAGCCGGCGCTTGAAGCGCTCATGCTCGACGGGGTCCTCAGGCACGATAAATTCTTCATCGCTGAGGCTCGCCTCGTCTTCGGAGAGAGGCATGTAATTGTCCTCCTCCGGTTCTCCATCTGCTGCCCGCTCTGGAGGGCTAGCTTGTTCATCCTCCGGCTCTACATCGTGCTGGAGGGGATTGTGGTTGTCTTCGGCACTATCCGGAGTGTTATTATCTCCTGTGCCGGTATCACTACTTTTTCTGTTGCGGGACTTAGAGCGGCGCCGCTGACGTTGATGCTTGGGTGGCTTCTTCAAGGGGTCATCCTCCGCTGTCTCGTCGCCATTGCCTTCTTTAGGGGTGTCCACCATGTATATGTCGTATGATGAGGTAGCGGTTCGGTGCCCTGTGGGCGGTGGTTCCTGCTCGTCTCATGCATCGTCGTCCATACCGTCGATGTCTTCGGAGTCAAAGTCGAGCATGTCGGTTAAATCGTCGACAGTGGCTACTAAGTGGGTGGTGGGTGGGCAGCGAATTTCTTCGTCGTCCGCATCCCATTCTAGCCGAACATAGTTCAGCCAAGGTTCTCCTGACAGGGAGAGAGACCTTAATGAATTTAGCACATCGCCAAAGGGCGAGTGTTGAAAGATATCCGCAGAGGTGAACTCCATGATCGGCGCCCAGTCGGATTCGACGGGCACGGATGTGAGCGGCTCGGAGTCCGTGGCCGGAGGTGAATCCAGTGGTTCGGCGACACGGCTCTCGTAAGGGGTGAAGTCAGTATCCAGCTCTATCGCCACTGAGAGTGCGGCCTCCATGGCGGGGTCTATCCCTCCCCTCTCGTATGGCGCAATTGGCTCCGGATTGAAGGCCGGAGTAGTTGCAGATGCGATCTCCGGAACACTGTCCGACGGCAAAGTTACGTCGTGCTTGTTGTGACTGTGCGGCGCACCTGACACAGGCTCGAATCCGTCGAAGATCAAGTCTCCGCGGATGTCGACAGTGTAGTTTAAGTTTCCGAACCTGACCTGATGGCCAGGGGCGTAGCTCTCGATCTGCTCCAGATGGCCAAACAAATTGGCCCGCAGTGCGAAGCCGTCGAATACGAAGATCTGTCCGGGGAGGAAAACCTCACATTGGACCGCATCGTTACCGATGATCGAAGGAGCCATTGGGCCTTATGGTGACGACACAGTGGAACTCTCAATGAAAGCACCAATGTTGGTGTCAAAACCGGCGGATCTCGGGTAGGGGGTCCCGAACTGTGTGTCTAAGGCAGATGGTAACAGGAGGCAGGGGACATGATGTTTACCCAGGTTCGGGCCCTCTTGATGGAGGTAATACCCTACGTCCTGCTTGATTGTTCTTGATGATATGAGTATTACAAGAGTTGATCTACCACGAGATCGTAGAGGCTAAACCCTAGAAGCTAGCCTATGGTATGATCGTATGTTGTCCTACGGACCAAATCCCTCCGGTTTATATAGACACCGGAGGGGGCTAGGGTTACACAGAGTCGGTTACAAGGGAGGAGATCTTCATATCCGTATTGCCTAGCTTGCCTTCGATGCCAAGGAGAGTCCCATCCGGACACGGGACGAGGTCTTCAATCTTGTATCTTCATAGTCCAACAATCCGACCAAAGGATATAGTCCGGCTGTCCGGAGACCCCCTAATCCAGGACTCCCTCAGAGGGACTTTGGGTGGGCCAGGCTGGTCAGGAGCGGGCGTGGCAGCTGTCCGCCTGTCCCTACCGGACGTCCGGAAATGAGAGGATGCACCAACTCTGGCGGCTAAAATCGTACACTACACACCATCTCTCTGTTGGAGTAGGTCGATCTGTCGCTCTCTCTAACACACCCATGCTGTTAAACAGACACACGCACACGCACACACAGGTCGTAGAATAGGAAATCGTGCGAGTGCGAAGCCACATGAAGTGAGATACAAATGGAGTACGTATAAGAAGAGAAGAGGTGACGAATATTCCATCAAACCTGGACTGAGGAGTAGTACTCCCTCCGTCTAGGTGTTAATTCATCCTACGGAAATCAGATATTCCCAAAATGTTTAGGCGTCGTCCATTAACTGCGCATCTCAATCCCCTCCTGGCCTCGTTGCTAGCGAGCGTTGTTACTTAGGGAGCATTTGGATCCTTAGCATGAACAACTTATAGCATAGCCGGGCAAGGTTAGGCGTTTGTAACTGTTAAAATATGTTCGCTTTTGTGGGCCAACTAGCTTGGGTGGGCTAGAAAAACCTTGCTAGCTCAGGAGAGCCAGATCGGCTCGCTTCCGACGGCGAACTTCGCGTAGTAGTAACATAGACTAGTAGGCTTCCAAAAAAACATAGACTAGTAACATATGCATGTTGTACTAGTCCAAGTTACTCACCACTATGACCAGCCAAAGCAATGTAACAAAACGCTCCTTACTCTGCCGTGTTATCTCCCCCGGAAACCCAATGCATGGAGCGCAACTACGCATTGATCAGTCAAGAAATCAAAGTCAGTTTGCATGCGAGTTAATACGTGGCCCTGCATGTTATTTAAAACGGCATCTCTTAGTTGTTTGGATTAATTGTTGCGTTTAGAGACAGAAATCAGGGCTTTGATTGGAGGAATGACCGGTCAAGTTTCTCCTTCTCCTCCAATCTGCTTGCACCTTGGTCCCACTGCACCTTCTAACGTGACTTATTACACCTAGACGGAGGGAGTCATACGAGATACGGTGGCACACTGACTTAGGTCGAATACAAGTGCCCAAAATTGTGTGCATGCTATAATAAGGATTAACTTAAAATAGTACGTGAGGGAACAGAGGCTTCAATTGGATAGTGTTCCCGAGCAGTAGCGAGATGTGTGAGGTAAGATACACCGCCAGCGCTTTTAATTTTTCTTATTAATTTGTTTGTTTCACCCTCTGACTAGCGGGACCCAACATACTACGTGGAGAGAGGTAACATACTACTGGTCAAAATGGATGGATACGGAGCTATACGATCTCGTAGTGACCGTATAATCACCTCATCATGTATAAGCTGCAGCCTCAGCGCTTGTTTTCTAGGGTTTGCACTCTTCACACTCTCTCCAGTATATATATACACGCCGGAGCCTCAGCGCTTGTACTTGCTCTCTTCACACTCTCTCACCCTCTCCAGATCTAAACAAGACTTCGTTGGCCTCTCTCTCTCTCTCCCCTTACTACCGGTCTGCTTGTAGTTGCTCTCTTCACACTCTCTCACCCTCTCCAGATCTAAACAAGACTTCGCTGGCATCTCTCTCTCCCCTCACTGCTGGTCAAAGAGCCGGCCGGATCCGTCCACCGGGAAGGGAAGGAGGCTTAACGCTGTCGCCGTCGGTGAGGGAGGAGGGAATCCACTACCGGCGCAGCTGTTCACTTTCACCCAGCGGCGGCGCGGGAGGGCCTCCGACCCCTTCTTCTTCGCCGTCGTACATAGTGTGGGTCGAACGGCCTCCGGTCGCCCACCGAACCACACCCTAAGAACCTTAAGGTATAATTTACTTATTCCACATGCATTGCTCTTGCTGCATGTGGGCTTTTTCCACTTCTGCACTCGAATCTAGGTGTTGGATCAAACAGGAAAGTAGTGGGAAAGTTGTATACCATGAATCTAGGACGTGGTTCAAAGAGGAAAGGAATGGGGGAAAGTAGTGGGAAAAGTTGTATAGCATGAATCTAGGACGTGGTTCAAAAAGGAAAGGGAGGGGGAAAGTAGTGGGGAAAGTTGTATCGCATGAATCTAAGACGTGGTTCAAAGAGGACAAGAATGGGGGAAAGTAGTGGGGAAAGTTGTATAGCATAAATCTAGGACGTGGTTCACAGAGGAAAGGGAGTGGGGAAAGTACTAGTACAGACTGGCTATCCAGCACCTACGTTGGTCAAAAAGGGAAAACAATGACAAATGCAGTACGCACATCTATAACGAACTGATCTTTTGTTTTGGGGGACAAGGATGTAGAGTTTGAGCTGGACTAGATTTGCTGTGCTCACATAGGGAAAGGTGTCTAAAGATAACAAAACTGGGACCAACACAAATATGCTCCTTGGTTGTTTGTTCTTTGTTGCAACAGACTGTGCATCACCCCAGTACATCGGTAGATGCACATGGTGTTGGTGCATCCACTGTCCCGTGCAACTCTTTAGCTGTTGTTAATCTAAGGCCCTGTTTGGTTAAAACTCCCTAGTCCCCACCTGCTTGGTTCCAGGGACTAAACATGGACTAGAGGTTATTAAATGACATGCTAAAAGACCATGTTACCACTAGTAATGAACTAATAGAGACAAGGTGCGATGCGTGGCAGGGGCAACTGTTGGAAAAAATCCCAAAAAGACTCTCCCTCGGGGTCTTCTTTCTTTAGTCCCAAATGCCCACTTTTAGTCCCTAAAAGTCCCTCCTGTTTGGTTTAGATGGGACTGACATGGAGTTTTTTAGTCCCTCCACCAAAATGTCCCTGTAAACAAGCACCCTCTAATAATGCTGCTAGAAAATTGATGCAATGCCATAGTTAAAAGCAAATTACATGTTTAACAAATTTTATTGTTAATATAATATCTCTGTTAATATTAATCAATGCCACCGTTTGAGAAATGCTACAGTCTTGCTTTCTTTCCCATTTAGGTAAGGTAGATGCTTCTTTTTGTTGGCTTCTGTGTCATCCACCGTTATTGACCACTAGTTGTTTCCTTTGCACCTCTGTGTAAACAGGGTATCTACTTCACCTCATTGCCATTGTGACATTTTGTTGCACTGCACAAACCACTATTGTTTTAAGAGTGTTTTGTGCGGTTCAACCAAAATGTCACACCGACAACGTTGGTTTATTGCTTGATCTTAGTGGAACTGCACAAGAGGAGATCTTACTTCCTATCCGTGTTGGCAAATTTGGTTCAGATCTTCTTCTTGTGAGTTGTTTGAATTTCGCGTCATCAGAGGTCGGTACTAGCCTTCTTTCACATGATTCTACAGTGTGCTTTCATATGTTGTGCTAATTGTATGGTAATGTTGCTTGATTTTACTAAACTGCACAAATGGAGACAAGACTTCCAATCTGTATGTGCACCGCAATATCCCATTGAGGTAAGATAAGGATATTTCACAACTGCTGGCCTGTATTTTGCCACTTTCATTAGAAAATTAATGTCATTGTTTAGTGCTATACTTGTGCAACCTAATTGACATGCCAAATCTTACATTGAAGGCGAAGCTTGTCTGTTATTGAACCAAGTGATGAAGGGGAAGAACAAGCGGAAGAAAAACAAAAATCAACTCCTGGTGCTGTAATTAAGCACTGGAACTGTGATGACACAGGTAATTATATAGTTTTGCATCTTAATTTATTGCTATGGCTGGAACGATCAATTGTTTTGCCACTGATTTGATGCCACTCTTAATGTAATACGTAATTATCTCTACTTGTGCAAACAGGGATCTTCTTTGAAGATACCATATATTTTAGTGGAACTGCACAAGAAGATGTTGGAAACATTAATCTAATCGAGGAGTATATAGTAAGCATGGCCACCACAGTAGATAGCAACAGATGGTTCTGGAGAAGTGCTTCATCTGTGTACTCTACACAATAAGCCTCTTGACAAAGGTTGGTACTCACCCACTAATTTCATCCATATGATTGAGCTTTGTTATCTCTATTGGTGTTGTGCTACTGTTTAGATACTATCAACAAAAAGTGGTATTGTCCTTGAGAAGTGCTTCATCTGTGCTGTTTTAAATATTTCCTTTCCTTTTTTTCAAGCAAATAGGGATGCTAGCATTTAGTTATCCTCTTGTCTTTGCACAACAGGATCATCCTCCACTGAAGAAGAATATGGAGTACGTGAAGTGACTAGTTCTGATTATGCCAGGATGAAGAAGCCTTGTCTATCTTCTCATCAGAAGGAGCAGTTGAAGGATGGTTACATTACCCCCACAAGACCAAACTAACTTCAACTCAGAAGGACTGACAAATCTCCATTTTCTTGCTATGATGCGCGAGCACAATGTTGTTCTAGGATTCTTTCCGGTGAGTTCCATTTTTTGAAAAGTGTGCTCTACATGGACCATGTCAGTGCCTGTTTAAACTGTCAATTCATAGTACATTTTGCTTTATACTAATCACTTTTTTTGTATTTGCGCAAACAGGGTGCTCAGCATGATTTCAATGGGAACTGCACAAAATGTTCATGAATACATCGAATCATTCATTTGCACTACAAGAAAGGAGGTGCCGATAAGTTCAAGGTGTTGCAACATATAAGGGCGAAATCATACAAGCTACGCGCGAATTTGGTGGAACTGCACAAAAAGAATAGTTGGTTTATTTAGCATGAGGTGCCATGTCAATGTCCAAATTGATGGCAAACCCTGCCCATTCCACAGTCGTAGGCATTTGATATTTTGGAATGGGAAAACCTTGTCAAATTTTGCTCATTGATTTTAGCAAGAAGACATGCGTTTGATATTTTCGAATGGGATGCCCTTTGCCGTCAGCAGCGTCGATCCATTTTTTCTTTATTCTTTAGTTGTGAAGTAAATATTGGCTCTGACGTGTGAATCGCTGAGATGCATAATCATAGATTGTTTTGAATGTTCTCTATGAATTGCCAGGCCTGTGTGTTTGATTGCAATGTAGAGGAACGCTAAAAAGCTTCTCAAACTCTTTGTATTCCTTTTGTTCCTTTTTACTTCGCACATTGTGAAAGTGCATACTTTTTTATATAAGATTGGTCAAAGTAGAGATACTTTGACTACAGACAAAACTTGTATGCAGACTAGAAACACTACCAGGGAAAAGCCTAGCAGCAGCGCGGGTTTTCAGCCTTTTAGTAGCGCGGGGGCCGGCGCTACTAATAAGGCGCTACAGCTAACGTATAGCAGTAGCGCTGGTCCACCCGCGCTACTGCTACACAAGTGTTGCAGCAGCGCGCTTAAAGGAACCTCGCTGCTGCTAATAGCTATAGCGCGCTTCCCCTGTGCGCGCTACTGCCACAACCATGCTGCTGCTAACTTTTCTCCACTCGCTACTGCTAATTTTAGTAGTTTTTTGTTTTTTTTCGGCATATTTGTTTTGTATTTGAACAGGCTTTATAGAAGAATCTTTAGCACATACAAATGTCATCATGATACACATACAAATTCCTGCGAGACCACAAATGTAATCATAGCATATACATACAAATAGTCTCATCATAATCATCATCCAACACAAAGTGGTATCTTGTCATCATCTCGAAAATAGCGATACATGCAAGTCTCGAATACTTGCAACTACAACGTCATCCATCTAAACAAAGGTATACGCGAGAAGAGCTATCACTATGAGAGAGAGAGCGGAACTATGCAGTACATGAGATGGCGGTTACGAGTCCTCTCTCGCGCTAGCGTGAACCTCAAGTAACTAGCTTCTCGAAGGGGTCTGGGAGACCCGCGGCTTCACATTCCGCGTCCTCCTTATCCCATATGGGCCTTTTACCGAGGTAGCCACGGCTTCCGAGGCGATGCTTCCTCGTGTTCCTTTGCTAAAGGCTCTTGAATTTTGCAGCCTTAGCCTTGGCGTCCTCGGTAGCGCAAGTGTCCTTGAACTTTTCAAACTCCTCTTCCGTAAGTGTCGGATTTTCCTCCAGAATCTTGGACAGGGGTTCCTCAGCCTCAATAGCTTGTTTCACCCTCGATTTCCAGGAGGCCAAATCATTGCTGAACGTGCCCATGGCGTGATTGTGGATCATCCCACGGTTGTTCTATGTTATCATCCCGATCGAGGAACTTGAATCTCTTGTGCAACTTCGTTAGGAGCAACTGCGTCAAATGTTCTTTACTCCTTAAGTCATTGTCATTGATGCTCGCGCATTCCTGTAGGATGCATCCTACTTGGTTCCCATAGCACTTGCGAGGTTCTTCCGGCTCTAACGGCTCAAACTTGCCAGGTGCCATCTTTGTGATCACAAGTCGTCCAATCCCTAGTTTGTTAGGTTTTCGTATGCTCTGCTTCTTATGCTTCTTTTCGGTACCGGCATTGGCGCCGGTATCTTCCCCGGTGGTACCTTCCCCACCGGTCTCGGCGCCGCCATCGGTGCCGGCGCCGTCGGTGTCGGTGTTGGCGTCAGTACCATCATCGAGGCGGACCTGCAAACCTTGCTTAGCAGTCAAAAAGTCGAGGTAGTCTTGTTCACCCTCATAATCCATCTCGTCTGCATCTTGGTCAGAAGGCCCAGTTTCTTCGTTGTTCGACATGTTTCCTATGATTAAGTGTCCTCATTTATTTCTAAAAGTATGAATAAATGAGAAATGAGATAAAAAAGAAATCTATGTGCCAGCACTCGATATGCCAACTATGTAGCACAAATCATGCCTTTATTCACGGGAAATTTCGACATGACCTTTGCTAGAAAATGGACATATCGAGCGCCTGAAATTCACCGGAACGGAAATGAATCAACATTCCGGCGTAACATAGGCAACTCGGATCATTTACCAAAACATGACATGTCCAAAACATGACATATCCACATATCACATGTCCAGTTCAAATTTGCATATAAATTCAGCAAATTTTGAAACCTATCTAAATTCATAACTAAATAGATAACCTAATTAACATAACTAAAACCTAAGTAAATTAACCCTAGCTAGCAGAGAGAGAGAGGGGGGGGGTCGTTTACAGAGGGTGCAGGGCGAGGAGGCAGGCCCGACGACGGCCGAGGTTGGGAGGGGAGGAAGCAGAGGAGGGAGGTGAGGGCCGACGGGTCGGGGGCGAGCGCGCCTGGGTCGGGGGTGGCGGGGTCGGGGGCGAGCGCGCCGGGGTCGGGCGCGGCGGGGTCGGGGGCGGCGGGGTCGAGGTCGAGCGCGCCGGGGTCGGGGGCGAGCGCGCCGAGGTCGGGGGCGGGCGCGGCAGTGCGACGGGGCCGGGGAAGAGAGAGTGGGGATTTGGGGGAAAAGAGGCGGGATGAAGCAGGGAGAGGGAGAATTTTGGGTTAAGTGGACGTAGCAGTAGCGCGTTTACACGAAACGCACTACTACTATTACGAGCAACTATAGCGATTTTCTACAGAAACCGCTACTGCTACCTTGACTAGCTGTAGCTCTTTTTCACTAAAGCGCTACTGCTATAACCAGTTTCCCTTTTTTCTTTTCCTGAGCATAATAGGAACATATATATTACATCATTGGACCCTTGCATAATAATGGCTAAGTGTGTATACAAAATAGGAACTAATCGAAATAAATTCATTCATACACGGTCAAATTTCATATAAACATACTGGATTTCATTACATTTCATACATTCTTCAACTAAAAAGGGGTGCGCTGGAGGTATAATTAATTAACCGAAGCTACCCACCTGTGTCCTGCTGAGCCGAACAGAAGCTCCAGTGACTTAACTGCAGGTGCAGTTGCGTAACTGACATGTGGCCCAGATGCCTGTTGGGCCCACGGGTCAGTCAGCCAACTGCACCAGCAGTTAAGTAGAAGCAACATCCTTCTCCAACATAGCTCTCCGACTCCACGTCACCGCCAAGAAGCTAACCGTCCGTCAGTGGTCAACCCGCCTAGCTTGGCTTCAACCGAGGGTAGCAGCGGTGGCCTTACTTGGACCCGAGCGGCGGCGACCTACCGTGTTCTACTCTTCCTCGTTTTCTGTGGGGCGCGGCCTCGGCGGAGCCGGCGATGTCCTCTATCTCCTTACCGGCGAGCGGTGCCTCGGTGGAGCGGGGGAAATCCTCCCCCTTGTTGCCGGCAGGGTGGGGCCTCGGCGGAGCCGGCGGTGTCCTCTTCCTCGTTGTTGGCGTCGCGGGGCCTCGTCGACGCCAGCGGAGCGGGGATTCGTCGGAGCCGGCATTGTCCTCTGCCTCGTCCTCGGTCTCGCCAAACAGCGCCTTGCCCGCTTCATCGACCTCTTTGTAGGCGGCCGCAGCCTCCGCCACCCGCATGCGGTACCGCCAGCGGTCAAGGCGGCCCTCGCGGGCGGAGCAGTACGAGTCGAGCAGCGCCTCCTGCTCCGCCCGCTCCGCGGCGATCTGCTCCTTCGCCTGCAGGTGCTCCTGGAGGAGATGGGGATTGTAGGCGGCGTCGTCCTGCGCCTCTCGGAACAGCTCCTCACGCTTCTGCCTCACCGTGTCCATATATTGGGCACGGGCCTCACCGATGGTCATGGTGCAATGCACCGGCGAGGATGGCGTGGAAGAGGGGGTTGGTGCCGGATCGTCGACTACCATGTTCTCCATTGGGACGTCGTCGTCCTCCGGCTGCCTGCCGGCTAGCCATTCGACAGCAATGGCTACCATCTCCTTATGGTCCGTCGTCCGCCCGTCCCGAAGAGCGCTGGAGCGCGAGGAAGCCATGGTGGGCAGTAGTGGTGTGGACATGAGAATAGGAACGGATGCGGATGACTGCGGCTATGGCCGACATAGCAGTTTATATAGCAATGGTGGGCGGCGGAGGGACGGACATGTGGCGCCAGAGTAGCTGCCTCGGCAACCGCGTATCATTAATGTGGGCGGCAGAAGGACGGACGGACGACACTTGTGTCATTTGAAGGCGGAGCAATCGCATGCACCAGGAAGCGGGGCGGGCGGCGATGACCGTTCCGGGTGGAAAGCGCGCGCGGGCGAGGGAGGCGGTCTGGGTGGGCAAGGGCAGTGAGACTCGGTCCAGCAGCCGGACATGCTGGCTCGCCAGCTACCTCGCCGAGCTGAGCGACGACAATCAGACGATGGACGTAGCTTCCGACCAGGAGCCGGCGCCACTGTTCAAGCCGGTTCATGCCATGTTCACCATAGAGCAGGTGCGGCCACACTTCGACGCCCTAATGGTGGAAGAGCTACCAGCGCAGGACCTGTGCTGCAACCTCCGTCTCCTCATCGAGCACCGGTAAACAAGGGAACGACAATGTCATCACGGACATGTGGCCCTATGATCCTAGCTTCCCGAATGAGCAACGAGAGCTATATCAGAGCATCCGTAGGGCCCGCGAGGCCCTCTCTGTCATCCTTCGAGTTGTTGCGCTCACCGTGGCGCCTCCGTCTCGCGTTGTCAACATGGTCAACGAACATGAGGATGAGGAGATGACTTTACTTGGAGAGGATGACAGTGGGGACCCACCAGGGCCATAGCCGAACGTACGCAAGTGCCTCCTTATTAGTATATAAAATAATATTTTTTTGCTTCCTCCTGGTTTCTTGACATGAGGGTCCCACAGCATTGTCAACCTATATAGTCAATAAACGACAGAATTGCACAAGAAGCGCCCGACAGCTGGAACCAAGCAGCTCGAGCAGTATTTGTGTTTTTGAGGTGTGAGCATTTCAGAGTTTTTCTTGAGCGATGTTTAGCCCAGATATTAATTTTTCTCCTCTCAACAACAACGAAAACATCGCTGCAGCTATTAACTGGGCAGGCTGTGGCCCGTCTAGTCCAGGCCAGATATCCATCTCAGATATTAATTTTTTTCAAGCTGAAAATGGCTAGGCCAGCTATACTTTTTTTTAGGAATACCCAGGCAAGGTCAAGTTGTTATTCTTCGCCCCGCTGGGCTGCAAATCTTTCTTAGGAGAGATGCATTAGGCTTAACAAGAAAATGGGCTTTAAGAAATAATAAATGGGGTGTAATTATAAAAACTGGGCAGTAACTATAAAAAATGCACCAAACACGTAATTACTTTATAAAATATTATTTTTGGATATTGAAAAATTTAATTTCATTAATTGTTGCGAGCGCAATGTTTCGTTGGATTTTTACATAATATAAATTTATATTGAAATTGTATTTAATCTGACTAGAAATTTTGGGATCAAAATATTTCGGATCCCATCAAAATGTGGGAAATTTTATTGAATTCTGTTTTGAACGGTTGGTTGAAATGGGGTGTACTTTTAACAAACTATAAATGGGCTGTAGTAAATTCCATTAGAATTCAAAAATTGGCTGCACATTCTTACAAATCTCAAACAGGCTATAAGTTCTCTGCCACACACTTGTGGCCTTACTAAGTTGACGCGTCCCCTAAAAAAAGAAGAGTTGACGCGTATGCAAGGCTTTGTCAACTTATAGTCAACACACGCTTCTAGCAGCAGTGGCCGTTGGATGTCCATCCAATGGATGCTGTGCTTCTTCTTCAATCTCGGATATTCTAGCTTCACCCGCCCAAAAAATGATTCCTCCCCCTGACATCTGGAGCGCACCGTTTAGGAAGCTGACATGTGGGCCTACTAAGTTGATGCGTACCAAGGGCTTTGTCAACTTAGTCAATATAAACGATTCTGGCTGCAGTGACCGTACGATGTCCATCCAACGGTCGTCGTGCTTCTTCTACATCTGGTCTTCTTGCTCCAGCCGCCCAAAGCAGCACCGGTTGTGTCGCCTGCTCCTGCCTCCCGTGGCCGGCTGTGCTGCCGCGCAGGCCTCACCGCCCCCTACTACTCCCATCGCTGGCCAGGGCATCCCTCCACTCACCCACACCCCCTGTTATTCTGCGGCGATGGTAGCCTCACACCGCAGCCGAACCAGTGAACCCTCGTACTCCTCTCCGCGTGGGCATCCACTGCCGCATCTTCCCCGGCTCCGCATCGTCCCCTTCCTAGGCCTCGCCGTCGTCCACCGCCCTGGCAGTGGCGGAGCTACAAAGAACTCGTTGGGCGGGCCATGCTGAGGAAGAGGTTGCCCTCACGTATAGATCCTAGACTGGGCTAATAAGCTGAGCATACTGCTCATGTATAGAATTCATTTTTGCTCCAAACATGGGCGGGCCAGGGCACAGGGTTGCCCTCATGTAGCTCCGCCAGTGTGCCCTGGTGCTCTTGGCGCGGCATGGTCAACGTGATCAAGGAACGACTTCCATCAGAAGAGTAATGTACGTGGAGAGGCTGACAGCTGGGTCCACGGTAGCTGCAAGGAAGTGCCTCCTTATTACGCGGAAAATAATTATTCCTCCACCTGACAGCGGGGACCCACCGGACGGGCCACCATATTTGGCAAAAAAAACGTTTCCCTCTGACTACTGGGACCCACCAGACGGGACAACGTATTTCCTGAAAAAACGTTCCCCCCGCTGTCAGCTCGGACCCACCGGAGGTGCCTCCTTATTACGCACAAAAAATGAATACCCCCTGCTAGTTGGGACCCACCTTGGTGGGAGGCTGACTTGTGGGCCTACTAAATTGACGGGGACGGAGTGCTTTGTCAACTTAGTCAATATGAAAGATTCTAGCTCCAGTGACAGTACGATGTCCATCCAATGGCCGTAGTGCTTCTTTAACCTCTGGTCTTCTTGCTCTAGCCGCCCAAAGCAGCGCCGGTCGTGTCGCATGCTCCTGCCTCCCATGGCCGGCTGTGCTACCGTGGAGGCCTCACTGCCTCCTACTATTCCCATCACTGGCCAGGCCCTGCGGCGACGGCAGCCTCACACCACAGCCGAACCAGTGAACCCTCCTACTCCTCTCCGCGCGGGCTTCCACTACCGCGTCGTCCCCTTCCTAGGCCTCGCCGTCGTCCACCGCCCTGGTGCTCTTGGCGCGGCGTGGTCAACGTGGTCAAGGAACGGCTTCCATCGGACGTGGACTGTACGTGGAGAGGCTGACAGTTGGGTCCACGGCCGCAGGAAGGAAGTGCCTCTTTATAACGCGCAAAATAATTATTCCTCCACCTAACAACAGGGACCCACCAGACAGGCCACCATATTTCGCGAAAAAAACGTTTCCCCCTGACTGCTGGGACCCACCAGCTACATCTTCGCACGCAAGGAAGTGCGTCCGTGCAAAAAAAACGATTCACCCCCCTGACTGCTGGGACCCACCAGCTACATCTTCGCATGCAAGGAAGTGCCTAACAGTCGGGACCCACCTGGTCGAAGCTTACATAGCGTTGTCATTCTGGTTGCGAACGTGTACGTACATACTGGTCGATGTAGAGGCGCGCACGTGTCGTAGTAGAGGCTTGCACGTAGCATGTACATGTACGTACAGCGGCCAGTGTGCAAGAAAGAAAATACGGCCACGTACATACATACGGGCAGGGTCTCGAACGCCTACTCGCGCATATGTACGGCCAGGGCTCATGTACACGGCTGGGTCGGAATAGAGAAACAACGTCGTCGTCGTGTTCATGGGGAGCCAACCGGCTGGGTCGGAACGGAATGCGTCATCGTGTTCATTGGGAGGGCTTGGACGGGACAACCGATGGAAACGAGGACTGGCGTACCGCAGAACGTAGGAAATGGCCTTGTGTTCGACCGGCCACGTTCGAAACGGGATCCTGTTCATCGGGAGGGGTCTGGCATACCACAAAACGGAGGAAACGGACCTCCTATAGTCGAAACGGGGGTCCTGTTGATCGGGAGGGGTGTGGAGTACCGCAAAACGGAGGAAACAGACTTGTGTTGGAGCGTTACGGTCGAAACGGGGGTCCTATTCATCTCCACCGTCGACCCCCTCCAGCCTCCACGGGCTATTGTTCATCCACCGTCGACCTCCTCCAGCCTCCACCTGCGACCGTTCATCCACGGGCTCCTGTTCATCCAGCCTCCACCGCGCGCTACTCCACCGGCTACTGTTCAACCAACCCTCTCCACGGGCTCCTTTTCAACCACCCCTCCACGGGCTACTATATATTCATCTAGCCCTCCACCGTCTACTGTTCATCCTGCCCTCCACGGGGTGGTCCTATTCATCCTGCCCTCCACGGGGTCCTGTTCATCCAGCCCCAACCGGCTCGATCGATCGGGGTACTGTTCATCCAGAGGCAACACCACAGGGTCCTGTTCATCCACCCCCACCAGGAACTATTCATCCAAACCCCCCTGCAATGCTCACTATTCATCTAGAGGCAGCATCGATCGGCTTCGGTTAGCAGCAGTAGCGAAGGAATCCGTCGATCGGGTTCAGTTAACAGCCATCGATCGATCGCTCGGGTTCAGTAACGCGTAGCCTGCAGTGCAATCGCTCGGGTTCAGTTAGAGCCCAACGCCTCACTCGGGTTCAGTTAGAGCCCAATGCCTCGCACCCACGCGTGTGTGTGTACAAGAGAAACGTGCATCGCTCGGCCCCGACCACCCACCATAACCGGGAACACCCCGATATTTTCCTCGCCCTCGCTTCTACCACGGTTTTTCCATCATGGACGGCCCAAAGAATGTCATGCAACTGCGTCTCCGGCCCGCCCAGGACGAAAAGGCCATTTTCTATCATGATTTTTTGTCATAGAAGTAGGACCCCACCACATCTATGATGATACCGGGTTTTTTCACAATTATCGTCGTAGAAGTGTCATAAGTATGACAGAAAAAAAATTTCGTTCGGCCCAAAATGTCACGGATGTGTCTTTTTTGTAGTGCTTGGTGATAGTGACTAGAGAACTTTGTTAATCACTATCTTATCTGTAAGATTAACTCCCACTTGATCCAAGCGATTGTAGTACCCAGACATTCTGAGCACATGCTCACTGGTTGAGCTATTCTCCTCCATCTTGTAGGCAAAGTACTTGTTAGAGGTCACATACCTCTCGACACGGGCATGAGTCTGAAATACTAATTTCAACTCTTGGAACATCTCATATGCTCTGTTGCATTCAAAACGGTTTTGAAGTCCCGGTTCTAAGCCGTAAAGCATGGCACACTAAACTATCAAGTAGTCATCATACCGAGGTTGTCAAACGTTCATAACGTCTGCATCTGCTCCTGCAATAGGTCTGTCACCTAGCGGTGCATCAAGGACATAATTTTTCTGTGCAGCAATGAGGACAATCCTTAGATCATGGACCCAGACTGCATCATTGCTACTATGACGTTTCAACTGATTTTTCTCTAGGAACATATCAAAAATAGGGGAGCTATATCGTGAGCTATTGATCTACAACATAGATATGCAAAACTATAAGACTAAGTTCATGATAAATTAAGTTCAGTTAATCAAATTACCAACGAACTCCCACTTAAATAGACATCCCTCAACTAATCTAAATGATACATGATCCAAATCAACTAACCCATGTCCAATCATCACGTGAGATGGGGTAGTCATCAATGGTGAACATCTCTATGTTGATCATATCTACTATATGATTCACGTTCGACCTTTCGGTCTCCAGTGTTTCGAGGCCATGTCTGTACATGCTAGGCTCATCAAGTTTGACCCAAGTATTCCGCATGTGCAAAACTGTCTTGCACCCGTTGTATGTGAACGTAGAGTCTAGCACACCCGATCATCACGTCGTGTCTCAACACGATGAACTGTAGCAATGGTGCATACTCAGGGAGAACACTTTTACCTTGAAAAATAGTGAAGGATCATCCTATAATGTTACCACCGTACCAAGAAAAATAAGATGCATAAAAGATAAACATTACATGCAATCAAAATATGTGATATGATATGGACGTCATCATCTTGTGCTTTTGATCTCCAACCCCAAAGCATCGTCATGATCTCCATCATCACCGGCTTGACACCTTGATCTCCATCATAGCATCATGGTTGTCTCGCCAACTATTGCTTCTACAACTATCGCTAGCACATAGTGATAAAGTAAAGCAATTACATGGTGTATGCATTTCATACAATAAAGAGACAACCATAAGGCTCCTGCCGGTTGCTGATAACTTCTACAAAACATGATCATCTCATACAATAATGTATATCACATCATGTCTTGACCATATCACATCACAACATGCCCTGCAAAAACAAGTTAGACGTCCTCTACTTTGTTGTTGCAAGTTTTACATGGCTGCTATGGGTTTCTAGCAAGAACCGTTCTTACCTACTGCAAAAAAACACAACAGTGTTTCATCAAGTTTGTTGTTTGAACCTTCTTCAAGGACCAACCACAGTCAAATTCGATTCAACTAAAGTAGGAGAAACAGACACCCGCCAACTACCTTTATGCAAAACTAGTTGCATGTCTGTCGGTGGAACTAGTCTCATGTGCGTGGACATGTAAGGTTGGTTCGGGCGGCTTCATCCCACAATACCGCCGAATAAAAATAAAACGTTGGTGGTAAGAAGTATGACTATCACTGCCCACAATTCTTTGTGTTCTACCCGTGCATATCATCTATGCATAGACCTGGCTCATGATGCCACTGTTGGGAAACGTTGCATGGAAAACAAAAAAATTATACGCACACGCAATGATCTATCCATGGAGATGCATAGCAATAAGGGGGGGAGTGCGTCTACATACCTTCGTAGATCGTAAGCGGAAGCGTTTCACAACGCGGTTGATGTAGTTGAACTTTCTTCGCGCTCCACCGATCGAGTACCAAACGTACGACACCTCCAGGTTCTGCACACGTTCAACTCGGTGACGTCCCTCACCTTCTTGATCCAGTAAGGTGTCAAGGTAGTAGATGAGTTTCGTCAGCACGACGGCGTGGTGACACTGATGGTGAAGTGATCCTCGTAGGGCTTCGCCTAAGCACCGCGAAAATATGATTGGTGGTGTAAACTGTGGAGGGGAGCGCCACACATGGCTAACAATAGATGTTGTGTGTTCTAGGCGCCCCTTCCCTACATATATATAGGTGGGTGTTGGGGAACGTAGTATTTCAAAATTTTCCTACGATAACGCAAGATCTATCTAGGAGATGCATAGCAATGAGACGGGGAGAGTGTCTCCACGTACCCTCGTAGACAGAAAGCGGAAGCGTTTTGTAACGCGGTTGATGTAGTAGAACGTCTTCACAATCCAACCGATCCTAGCACCAAACGTACGGCACCTCCGTGTTCAGCACATGTTCAACACAATGACGTCCCTCGAGCTCTTGATCTAGTTGAGGCCGAGGGAGAGTTCCGTCAGCACGACGACATGGCGACGGTGATAATGAAGTTACCGGCGCAGGGCTTCACCTAAGCACTACGACGATATGACCGAGGTGTTGAACTATGGAGGGTGGGGGGACACCACACACGGCTAAGAGATTCTCTATTATGCTTTGGGGTGCCCATGCCCCCTTATATAAAGGAGGGAGGAGGAGGAGGCCGGCCCTGAAGGAAATATGCCCTAGAGGCAATAATAAAGTTGTTATTTATATTTCCTTATATCATGATAAATTTTTATTATTCATGCTAGAATTGTATTAACCGGAAACTTAGTACATGTGTGAATACATAGACAAACAGAATGTCACTACTATGCCTCTACATAACTAGCTCGTTGAATCAATGATGGCTATGTTTCCTAACCATATACATGAGTTGTCATTTGATTAACGGGATCACATCATTAGAGAATGATGTGATTGACTTGACCCATCCGTTAGCTTAGCACGATGATCTTTCAGTTTGTTGCTATTGCTTTCTCCATAACTTATACATGTTCCTATGACTATGAGATCATGCAAATCCCAAATACCAGAGGAACACTTTCTGTGCTACCAAACGTCACAATGTAACTAGGTGATTATAAAGGTGATCTACAGGTGTCTCCGATCGTGTTTGTTGAGTTGGCATAGATCTAGATTAGGATTTGTCACTCCGATTGTCGGAGAGGTATCTCGAGGCCCTCTTGGTAATGTACATCACTATAAGCCTTGCAAGCAATGTAGCTAATGAGTTAATTACGGGATTTATCATTATAGAATGAGTAAAGAGACTTGCCAGTAATGAGATTTTACTAGGTATTGAGATAGCGATGATCGAATATCGGGCAAGTAACATCCGATGACAAAGGGAACAACATATATCGTTATGCGGTTTGACCGATAAAGATCTTCGTAGAATATGTGGGAGACAATATGAACATCCAGGTTCCACTATTGGTTATTGACCGGAGACGTGTCTCGGTCATGTCTACATAGTTCTTGAACCCGTAGGGTCCGCACGCTTAACGTTCAGTGACGATCGGTATTATGAGTATATGTGTTTTGATGTACCGAAGGTAGTTTGGAGTTCCGGATTTGATCACGGACATGACAAGGAGTCTCGAAATGGTCGAGATGTAAAGATCGATATATTGGAAGCCTATGTTTGGACATTGGAATGGTTCCGGATGAGTTCGGGCAGTTTCTGGAGTACTGGGAGGTTACCGGAACCCCCCGGGGAGTATATGGGCCTTATTGGGCTTTAGGGAAAAGAGAGAGGGGCTGCCTAGGGTAGGCCGCGCGCCCCCAAGGCCTTGTCTGAATTAGACTAGGGGGAGGGGCGGCGCCCCCTCCTTCTTTCTCTTCTCTCTTTCCCTTCCTTCTCTCCTACTCCTAGTTGGAAAGGGGGGAATCCTACTCCTAGTGGGAGTAGGACTCCCTAGGGCGCGCCGTAGTAGAGAGTCATCCCTCCACCTCCTCCACTGCTTTATATACGGGGGAGGGGGGCACCCCATAGACACACAAGTTGATCATTGATCTCTTAGCCGTGTGCGGTGCCCCCCTCCACCATAATCCACCTCGGTCATATCATAGCAGTGCTTACGCGAAGCCCTATTCCGGTAGCATCATCATCATCATCGTCAAAACACCGTCGTGCTGACGAAGCTCTCCTCGACACTCTGCTGGACCGTGAGTTCGTGGGATGTCACCGAGCTGAACATGTGCAGATCGCGGAGGTGCCGTACTTTTGGTACTAGGATCGGTTGATCGTGAAGACGTACGACTACATCAACCTCGTTGTCATAACGCTTCCGCTTACGGTCTACGAGGGTACATGGACAACAGTCTTCCCTTCTCATTGCTATGCATCACCATGATCTTGCGCGTGCGTAGGATTTTTTTTGAAATTACTGCCTTCCCCAACACTGGCATCCGAGCCAGGTTTATGCGTAGATGTTATATGCACGAGTAGAACACAAAGGAGTTGCGGGCATGGGTATATACATATTGCTTGCTGTCACTAGTTGATTCTTGATTTAGCGGCATTGTTGGATGAAGCGCCCTAGACCGACATTACGCGTACGCTTACGTGAGACTGGTTCTACCGACGTGCTTTGCACACAGGTGGCTAGTGGGTGTCTGTTTCTCCAACTTTAGTTGAATCGGATTCAATGAACAGGGTTCTTTCTGAAGATCAAAAAGCAATCACTATACCGCGTTGTGGTTTTTGATGCGTAGGTAAGAACGGTTCTTGCTCAGCCCGTAGTAGCCACGTAAAACTTGCAACAAAAAAGTAGAGGACGTCTAACTTGTTTTTGCAGGGCATGTTGTGATGTGATATGGTCAAGACATGATGCTAAATTTTATTCTATGAGATGATCATGTTTTGTAACACAGTTATAGGCAACTGGAAGGAGCCATATGGTTGTTGCTTTATTGTATGAAATGCAATCGCCATGTAATTGTTTTACTTTATCACTACGCGGTAGCGATAGTCGTAGAAGCAATAGTTGGCGAGACGACAACGATGCTTCGATGGAGATCAAGGTGTCAAGCCGGTGACAATGTTGACCATGACGGTGCTTTGGAGATGGAGATCAAAGGCACAAGATGATGATGGCCATATCATATCACTTATATTGATTGCATGTGATGTTTATCCTTTATGCATCTTATTTTGCTTAGTTCAACGGTAGAATTATAAGATGGTCTCTCACTAAATTTCAAGGTATAAGTGTTCTCCCTGAGTATGCACCGTTGCTACAGTTCGTCGTGCCGAGACACCATGTGATGATCAGGTGTGATAAGCTCTACGTTCACATACAACGGGTGCAAGCTAGTTTTGCACATGCAGAATACTCGGGTTAAACTTGACGAGCCTAGCATATGCAGATATGGCCTCGGAACACCGAGACCAAAAGGTTGAGCGTGAATCATATAGTAGATATGATCAACATAGTGATGTTCACCATTGAAAACTACTCCATCTCACGTGATGACCGGACATGGTTTAGTTGATATGGATCACGTGATCACTTAGATGATTAGAGAGATGTCTATATAAGTGGGAGTTCTTAAGTATTTTGATTAATTGAACTTTAATTTATCATGAACTTAGTACCTGATAGTATTTTGCATATCTATGTTGTTGTAGATAGATGGCCCGTGCTGTTGTTCCGTTGAATTTTAATGCGTTCCTAGAGAAAGCTAAGTTGAAAAATGATGGTAGCAACTACACAGACTGGGTCCATAACTTTAGGATTATCCTCATTGCTGCACAGAAGAATTACGTCCTGGAAGCACCGCTAGGTGACAAACCCGCTGCAGGAGCAACGCCAGATGTTGTGAACACCTAGCAGAGCAAAGCTGACGACTACTCGATAGTTCAGTGTGCCATGCTTTACGGCTTAGAACTGGTACTTCAATGATGTTTTGAACGTCATGGAGCATATGGGATGTTCCAGGAGTTGAACTTAATATTTCAAGCAAATGCCCGGACTGAGAGATATGAAGTCTCCAATAAGTTCTACAGCTGCAAAATGGAGGAGAATAGTTCTCTCAGTGAACATATGCTCAGAATGTCTGGGTACCACAACCACTTGACTCAACTGGGAGTTAATCTTCTTGATGTTAGTGTCATTGACAGAGCTCTTCAATCACTGCCACCAAGCTACAAGAGCTTCGTGATGAACTATAATATGCAAGGGATGGAGAAGACAATTCCTGAGCTCTTCGCAATGCTAAAGGCTGCGAAGGTAGAAATCAAGAAGGAGCATCAAGTGTTGATGGTCAACCAGACCGCCAGTTCCAAGAAAAAGGGTAAAGGGAAGAAGGGAACTTCAAGAAGAAGAGCAAGCCAGTTACTGCTCAAGTGAAGAAACCCAAGTCTGGACCTAAGCATGAGACTGAGTGCTTCTACTGCAAAGGGACTGGTCACTGGAAGCGGAACTGCCCCAAGTATTTGGCGGAGAAGAAGAATGGCAAAGTGAAAGGTATATTTGATATACATGTTATTGATGTGTACCTTACTAATGCTCGCAGTAGTGCATGGGTATTTGATACTGGTTCAGTTGCTAACATTTGCAACTCGAAACAGTGGCTACGGATTAAGCGAAGAATGGCTAAGGACGAGGTGACGATGCATGTGGGAAATGGTTCCAATGTCGATGTGATCGCCGTCGGCACGCTACCTCTACATCTACCTTCAGGATTAGTTTTAGACCTAAATAATTTTTATTTGCTGCCAGCGTTGAGCATGAACATTATATCTGGATCTTGTTTGATGCGAGACAGTTATTCATTTAAATCAGAGAATAACGGTTGTTCTATTTATATGAGTAATATCTTTTATGGTCATGCACCCTTGATGAGTGGTATTTTTTTACTAAATCTTGATAGTAGTGATACACATGTTCATAGTATTGAAGCCAAAAGATGAGAGTTGATAATGATAGTGCAATTTATTTATGGCACTACCGTTTGGGTCATATTGGTGTAAAACGCATGAAGAAACTCCATTATGATGGACTTCTAGAATCACTTGATTATGAATCACTTGGTACTTGCAAACAACGCCTCATGGGCAAGATGACTAAAACTCTGTTCTCCAGAACAATGGAGCGAGCAATAGAATTATTGGAAATCATACATACTGATGTATGTGGTCCAATGAACATTGAAGCTCGCGCCGGATATCGTTATTTTCTCACCTTCACAGATGATTTGAGCAGATATGGGTATATCTACTTAATGAAACATAAGTCTGAAACATTTGAAAAGTTCAAAGAATTTTAGAGTGAAGTGGAAAATCATCGTAACAAGAAAATCAAGTTTTTGCGATATGATCGTAGAGGAGAATATTTGACTGATGAGTTTGGACTTCATTTGAAACAATGCGGAATAGTTTCGCAACTCACGCCACCTGGAACACCACAACGTAATGGTGTGTCCGAATGTCATAATCGCACTTTATTAGATATGGTGCGATCTATGATGACTCTCACTGATTTACCGCTATCGTTTTGGGGTTATGCTTTAGAGACGGCTGCATTCATGTTAAATAGGGCACCATCTAAATCCGTTGAGACGACACCTTTTGAACTGTGGTTTGGCAAGAAACCCAAGTTGTCGTTTCTTAAAGTTTGGGGATGCGATGGTTATGTGAAAAATCTTCAACCTGATAAGCTCGAGCCCAAATCGGAGAAATGTGTCTTCATAGGATACCCAAAGGAGACTGTTGGGTACACCTTCTATCACAGATCTGAAGGCAAGATATTCGTTTCTAAGAATGGATCCTTTCTAGAGAAGGAGTTTCTCTTGAAAGAAGTGAGTGGGAGGAAAGTAGAACTTGATGAGGTAATTGTATCTTCTCCCTTATTGGAAAGTAGTTCATCACTTAAATCAGTTCCAGTGATCCCTACACCAGTAAGTGAGGAAGCTAATGATGATGATCATGAAACTTCCGATCAAGTTACTACCGAACCTCGTAGGTCAACCAGAGTAAGATCGGCACCAGAGTGGTATGGTAATCCTGTTCTGGAAGTCATGTTACTTGACCATGACGAACCTACGAACTATGAGGAAGCGATGATGAGCCCAGATTCTGCAAAATGGCTTGAGGCCATGAAATCTGAGATGAGATCTATGTATGAGAACAAATTGTGGACTTTGGTTGACTTGCCCGATGATCGGCAGGCCATAGAGAATAAATGGATCTTCAAGAAGAAGACTGACACTGACGGTAATATTACTGTCTACAAAGCTCGACTTGTTGCAAAAGGTTTTCGACAAGTTCAAGGAGTTGACTACGATGAGACCTTCTCACCCGTAGCGATGCTTAAGTCTGTCCGAATCATGTTAGCAATTGTCATATTTTATAATTATGAAATTTGGCAAATGGATGTCAAAACTGCATTCCTTGATGGATATCTTAAAGAAGAGTTGTATATGATGCAACCAGAAGGTTTTGTCGATCCAAAAGGTGCTAACAAAGTGTGCAAGCTCCAGTGATCCATTTATGGACTGGTGCAAGCCTCTTGGAGTTGGAATATACGCTTTGATAGTGTGATCAAAGCATATGGTCTTATACAGACATTTGGAGAAGCCTGTATTTACAAGAGAGTGAGTGGGAGCTCCGTAGCATTTCTGATATTATATGTAGATGACATATTGTTGATCGGAAATGCTACTGAATTTCTGAATAGCATAAAAGGATACTTGAATAAGAATTTTTCAATGAAAGACCTCGGTGAAGCTGCTTATATATTGGGCATCAAGATCTATAGAGATAGATCAAGACGCTTAATTGGACTTTCACAAAGCACATACCTTGATAAAGTTTTGAAGAAGTTCAAAATGGATCAGGCAAAGAAAGGGTTCTTGCCTGTATTACAAGGTGTGAAGTTGAGTCAGACTCAATGTCCGAGCACTGTAGAAGATATAGAGAAAATGAAAGGTGTTCCCTATGCTTCATCCATAGGTTCTATCATGTATGCAATGCTGTGTACCGGACCTGATGTATGCCTTGCTATCAGTGTAGCAGGGAGGTACCAAAGTAATCCAGGAGTGGATCACTGGACAGCGGTCAAGAACATCCTGAAATACTTGAAAAGGACTAAGGATATGTTTCTCGTATATGGAGGTGACAAAGAGCTCGTTGTAAACGGTTACGTCGATGCAAGCTTTGACACTGATCTGGATGACTCTAAGTCACAAACTGGATACATGTTTTTATTAAATGGTGGAGCTGTCAGTTGGTGCAATTCCAAGTAGAGCGTCGTGGAGGGATCTACATGTGAAGCGGAGTACATAGCTACTTCGGAAGCAGCAAATGAAGGAGTTCATATCCGATCTAGGTGTCATACCTAGTGCATCGGGTCCAATGAAAATCTTTTGTGACAATACTGGTGCAATTGCCTTGACAAAGGAATCCAGATTTCACAAAAGTACCAAGCACATCAAGAGACACTTCAATTCCATCCACGATCAAGTCAAGGAGGGAGACATAGAGATTTGCAAGATACATACGAATTTGAATGGGTGTTAGAATCATTACAATGTAATCTAGATTATTGACTCTAGTGCAAGTGGGAGACTGAAAGAAATATGACCTAGAGGCAATAATAAAGTTGTTATTTATATTTCCTTATATCATGATAAATGTTTATTATTCATGCTAGGATTGTATTAACCGGAGACTTAGTACATGTGTGAATACATAGACAAACAAAATGTCACTAGTACGCCTCTACTTAACTTGCTCATTGAATCAATGATGGTTATGTTTCCTAACCATAGACATGAGTTGTCATTTGATTAATGGGATCACATCATTAGAGAATGATGTGATTTACTTGACCCTTCCGTTAGCTTAGCACGATGATCGTTTAGTTTGTTGCTATTGCTTTCTCCATAACTTATACGTGTTCCTGACTATGAGATCATGCAATTCCCGAATACCGGAGGAATACTTTGTGTGCTACCAAATGTCACAACATAACTGGGTGATTATAAAGGTGCTCTATAGGTGTCTCCGATGGTGTTTGTTGAGTTGGCATAGATCGAGATTAGCATTTGTCACTTTCATTGTCGGAGAGGTATCTCTGGGCCCTCTCGGTAATGTACATCACTATAAGCCTTGCAAGCAATGTAGCTAATGAGTTAGTTACGGGATGTAGCTTTACGGAACAAGTAAAGAGACTTTCTAGTAACGCGATTGAACTAGGTATTGAGATACCGATGATCGAATCTCGGGCAAGTAACATACCGATGACAAAGGGAACAACATATATTGTTATGCGGTTTGACTGATAAAGATCTTTGTAGAATATGTGGGAGCCAATATGAACATCCAGGTTCCGCTATTGGTTATTGACCGGAGACGTGTCTCGTTCATGTCTACATAGTTCTTGAACCCGTAGGGTCCGCACGCTTAACGTTCGGTGACGATCGGTATTATGAGTTTATGTGTTTTGATGTACCGAAGGTAGTTCAAAGTCCCAGATTTGATCACGGACATGACGAGAAGTCTCTAAATGGTCGACACGTAAAGATCAGTATATTGGAAGCCTATGTTTGTACATCGGAATGGTTCCGGATAAGTTCGGGCATTTTCCGGAGTACCGGGTGGTTACCGGAACCCACCGGGGAGTATATGGACCTTATTGGGCTTTAGGGAAAAGAGAGGGGCTTCCTAGGGCAGGCCACGCGCTCCCAAGGCCTAGTCCGAATTGGACTAGGGGGGAGGGGCGGCGCCCCCTCCTTCCTTCTCTTCTCTCTTTCCCTTGCTTCTCTCCTACTCCTACTTGGAAAGGGGGGAATCCTACTCCTGGTGAGAGTAGGACTCCCTAGGGCGCGCCATAGTACAGAGCCGGCCCTCTCCCTCCTCCACTCCTTTATATACGGGGGAGGGGGGCACCCCATAGACACACAAGTTGATCATTGATCTCTTAGCCGTGTGCGGTGCCCCCTCCACCATAATCCACATCGGTCATGTCGTAGTGGTGCTTAGGCGAGGCCCTGTTCCGGTAGCATCATCATCACCGTCATCACGCCATAGTGCTGACGAAGCTCTCCCTTGACACTTTGCTGGATCGTGAGTTCGTGGGACGTCACCGAGCCGAACGTGTGCAGATCGCGGAGGTGCCGTACTTTTGGTACTAGGATCGGTCGATCGTGAAGACATACGACTACATCAACCGCGTTGTCATAATGCTTCCGCTTACAGTCTACGAGGGTACGTGGACAACACTCTTCCCTTCTCGTTGCTATGCATCACCATGATCTTGCGTGTGCATAGGATTTTTTTTGAAATTACTGCGTTCCCCAATAGGCCCCCTAGCGGCGTGCCAAATGTGGGGAGTCCTACTAGGACTCCCAAGTGCTAGTAGGAATCCCTTTTCTTTTTCATTTTCCGAAGTAGCAAAGGGGGAAAGATAGAAGGAGTAGGAGAGGGAAAGGGGGGCTGAGGGAGTCCAGGATTATGGGGTCCTCGGGCGTCCGGGCTATGTGATATGGGCCGGACTAATGGGTCGTGGAGATACAAGACAGAAGACTTTCTCCTGTGTCCGGATGTGACTCTCCTTTGCGTGGAAGGCAAGCTTGGCGTTTGGATATGAAGATTCCTTCCTCAATAAATCGACTCTGTACAACCCTTGGTCCCTCCGGTGTCTATATAAACCGGAGGGTTTAGTCCATAGAGGCAATCATAATCATATATGCTAGACATCTAGGGTTTAGACATTACGATCTCGTGGTAGATCAACTCTTGTAACCCCTATACTCATCAAAGTCAATCAAGCAGGACGTAGGGTATTACCTCCATTAAGAGGGCCCGAACCTGGGTAAACATCGTGTCCCCTGTCTCCTGTTACCTTCGATCCTTAGACGGACAGTTCGGGACCCCTACCCGAGATCTGCCGGTTTTGACACCGACATTGGTGCTTTCATTGAGAGTTCCACTGTGCCATTGTCGAAAGGCTCGATGTCTCCATCAATCATCTACAACAACGCTGCCACAAAGGAGATTTTTTTCTCCCCGACCAGATCTTTGTATTCAGGGGCTTCGCACTGCGGGCCAACTCGGTTGACCATCTAGAGCAGATCGATAGCTATGCCCCTAGTCATCAGATCAATTTTGGAAATCTAAATTATGTCGCTGATACCCTGGGAGACTTGATCTTCCAAGGGTTCGCGGCCCCAACCACCGCTCCAGCCTTAGATCCGGAGCATGCCATCAGGTCCGAAGACGAGAGTCTAGAGCCCGTCGGACTCTCTATGGCCTGAGAGCTCAACGCCAGAAAACTAGAGAGAATAGCGTCTCCGGCAATCATTACAAAGCCGGACTCTTCTCCGGACACCAATTCCGAACCTTGGAGGCCCGCGTCATGCGAGCTCGGCCCAAAAACTTCCCACCCCGTCCAAACCCCGCTCTTAAACGAGGCTCCGGACTTAATGCATCCCTCATCATCACATAGGAACCGCTTTTGAATCACGCCCAGCCCGGGCTAGGGGCTGGAAATAGGGAATTTTACTTCCCACCCACCACCCACTTCATAGCCACTGTCGAGGACCTAACCGACATTCTTGATTATGCCTCCGAAGTCATCGACGGTATGGACGACGATGCCAGAGAGGAGCAGGCCCAAAACCCGCCGGTCACCGGATGTTGGACGGCCACCTCCTTGTATGACGTATGCATGGTGGATACACCTAAAAATGGCGACGGCGATGACGAGAAAAACCCAGTCGAGGACGAACCACCTGAGATACCGCCGAAACATCGACGTCAGTAGCACCGCTCTAAATCACGTCGCAGTAAGAACAACAATACCGACAACGAAGACAATGATACTCCGGAGAACGCCGAAGACCAAGAACACCCCATCGAACCAACATCCGAACAGGATGATCGGGAGGATGGGCAAGTCGACCCTGTCAAACAAACATGGAATAACGACTTGGAGGACAGCAACTATGTGCCACTCTCCGAAGATGACGTAAGCCTCGACGATGAAGATTTTATCATGCCAGAGGAACCCCTCGAACAAGAGTGCTTCAAGCGCCGGCTAATAGCCACAGGTAGAAGCCTAAAAAAGAAAGAACAACAGCTGCAAGCTGACCAAGATCTTCTCAACGACAGATGCACTAATGTCTTGGCAGCCAAAGAGTACGGCCTCGAACGCCCAACAAAGAGTTACCCGAAGTGTAAACTGCTACCCCAATTCGACGACGAGGCGGTGGAGCCCATACCGCCAGCACATAATGCGGCTGACAGACCCAATCGACCACCACGTGGCCAGGGCAAAACGACAACTCAGGCCTTTCACCAGCCTGCTCCACCTTGCCGTAAAATCAGAGAAACAACAACTCGGGGGCATAGATATGACCTGCGACAAGACCTGGAAAATAGAGCAGGTCAAACCAGATCAATCTCAGGATCGCGGGGCACGCCCTAGCGTGAGAGGACGGTTACCAATCCCGGCGCGGCAAGTATAACCATGCCCCGGCCGAAAACCGCATATGGACTTCATCCGAACTGTGCCGTGACACGGCCCGATATAGGGGCGCCGCACACCCCCTATGCTTCACCGATGAGGTAATGGAGCACCAGTTCTCAAAAGGGTTCAAACCCATAAACATCGAATCATACGACGTCACAACAAATCACGCAGTATGGATTAAAGACTTTCTTCTCCACATTCACATGGCTCGCGGTGACGATCTACATGCCATCAAATACCTTCCCTTCAAACTTAAGGGACCAACATGGCACTGGCTAAACAGTCTAATAGAAAATTCTATTGGTAGTTGGGAGGACCTGGATGATGCATTCAGAGACAACTTCCAAGGTACCTATGTTCGGCCCCTAGATACCGATGACCTTAGCCACATAATCTAGCAACCCGGAGAATCAGCCCGACAGCTTTGGACAAGGTTCCTAATCAAAAAGAACCAGATTGCGGACTGTCCGGACACAGAAGCCCTCGCGGCCTTCAAACATAGCGTCCGAGACGATTGGCTCGCCCGACACCTCGGCCAAGAAAAGCCGAAGTCCATGGCAGCCATCACCGCACTTATGACCCGTTTTTGTGCAGGAGAAGACAGCTAGCTTGGTCACAGAAGCAATAGCACCAGCGACCCTGGTACCTCCGAAACCAGGGACGGCAATGGCAAGCCATGACGCGACAAGCATAAGTGTCAAAAAAACAATGAAGGAACGCAAGACACGGCGGTTATCGCCGGATTCAGCGGCTCCAAACCTGGTCAATGGAAAAAGCGATTCAAGGCAAACAGAGATGGCTGTTACCTCTTGAGCACTGCGTTGGTTTTCCCTTGAAGAGGAAAGGGTGATACAGCAAAGTAACATAAGTATTTCCCTTGGTTTTTGAGAACCAAGGTATCAATCCAGTAGGAGGCCACACGCAAGTCCCTCGTACCTACACAAAAAATAAGAACCTCGCAACCAACGCGATAAAGGGGTTGTCAATCCCTTCACGGTCACTTACGAGAGTGAGATCAGATAGAGATGATAAGATAATATTTTTGGTATTTTTATGATAAAGAGTAAAAGTAAAGCTTGCAAAAGAAAAGGTAATAGAAATAGCTTGTTGATGGAAGATTAATATAATGGAGAATAGACCCGGGGGCCATAGGTTCACTAGTGGCTTCTCTCAAGATAGCACAAGTATTACGGTGGGTGAACAAATTACTGTCGAGCAATTGATAGAAAAGTGAATAATTATGAGAATATCTAGGCATGATCATGTATATAGGAATCACGTCCGTGACAAATAGACCGACTCCTACCTGGATCTACTACTATTACTCCACACATCGACCGCTATCTAGCATGCATCTAGAGTATTAAGTTCATAAGAACAGAGTAACGCATTAGGCAAGATGACATGATGTAGAGGGATAAACTCAAGCAATATGATATAGACCCCATCTTTTTATCCTCGATGGAAACAATACAATACGTGTCGTTTCCCTTTCTATCACTGGGATCGAGCACCGCAAGATTGAACCCAAAGCTAAGCACTTCTCCCATTGCAAGAAAGATCAATCTAGCAGGCCAAACCAAACTGATAATTCGAAGAGACATGCAAAGATAAACCAATCATACATAACAGATTTCAGAGAAGAACCAAATATTTTTCATAGATAGACTTGATTGTAAACCCACAATTCATCGGATCTCGACAAACACACCGCAAAAAGAGTTACATCGAATAGATCTCCAAGAAGATCGAGGAGAACTTTGTTTTGAGATCCATAGAGAGAGAAGAAGCCATCTAGCTAATAACTCTGGACCCGAAGGTCTGAAGTAAACTACTCACACATCACCGGAGAGGCCATGGGGTTGATGTAGAGGCCCTCCGTGATCGATGCCCCCTCCGGCGGAGCTCCGGAAAAGGCCCCAAGATGAGATCTCTTGGGTACAGAATGTTGCGGCGGTGGAAATAGGGTTTCGTGGTACTCCTTGATGTTTTGGGGTATATGAATATATATAGGAGGAAGAAGTAGGCCGGTTGAGCCACGAGGGGCCCACAAGTGGGGAGGGCGCGCCCAGGGGGTAGGCGCGCCCCCTGCCTCGTGGACTCCTCGTTTATTTCTTGACGTCCTCTCCAAGTCCTCTGGATCACATTTGCTCCAAAAAATAACTCTCCCGAAGGTTTCATTCCGTTTGGATTCCGTTCGATATTCCTTTTCTGTGAAACACTAAAATAGGCAAAAAAACAGCAATTTGCACTGGGCCTTGGGTTAGTAGGTTAGTCCCAAAAATAATATAAGTGTAAAATAAAGCCCATTAACATCCAAAACAGATAATATAATAGCATGGAACAATCAAAAATTATAGAAACGTTGGAGACGTATCAAGCATCCCCAAGCTTAATTCCCGCTCGTCCTCGAGTAGGTAAATGATAAAAACAGAATTTTTGATGTGGTATGATACCTGACATAATTCTCAATGAAATTCTCTTTATTGTGGCATGAATATTCAGATCCGAGAGATTCAAGACAAAAGTATAATATTGACATAGAAATAATAATACTTCAAGCATACTAACTAAGTAATTATGTCTTCTCAAAATAACATGACCAAAGAAAGTTATCCCTACAAAATCATATAGTCTGGCTATGCTCTATCTTCACCACATAAAGTATTTAAATCATGCACAACCCTGATGACAAGCCAAGCAATTGTTTCATATTTTTAATGTTCTCAAACTTTTTAAATCTTCACGCAATACATGAGCGTGAGCCATGGACATAGCACTATATGTGGAATAGAATGGTGGTTGTGGGGAAGACAAAAAGGAGAAGATAGTCTCACATCAACTATGCGTATCAATGGGCTATGGAGATGCCCATCAATAGATATCAATGTGAGTGAGTAGGGATTGCCATGCAACGGATGCACTAGAGCTATAAGTGTATGAAAGCTCAAAAAGAAACTAAGTGGGTGTGCATCCAACTTGCTCGCTCACGAAGACCTAGGGCATTTTGAGGAAGCCTATCATTGGAATATACAAGCCAAGTTCTATAATGTAAAATTCCCACTAGTATATGAAAGTGATAACATAAGAGACTCTCTATCATGAAGATCATGGTGCTACTTTGAAGCACAAGTGTGGAAAAAGGATAGTAACATTGTCCCTTCTCTCTTTTTCTCTCATTTTTTGGGCCTTCTTTCCCTTTTTTTATATGGTCTATTTTTTTCATCCGGAGTCCCATCCCGACTTGTGGGGGAATCATAGTCTCCATCATCCTTTCCTCACTTGGGACAATGCTCTAATAATGATGATCATCACACTTTATGTACTTACAACTCAAGAATTACAACTCGATACTTAGAAGAAAATTTGACTCTATGTGAATGCCTCCGGCGGTGTATCGGGATATGCAATGACCCATGAGTGACATGTATTAAAGAATTATGAACGGTGGCTTTGCCACAAATACGATGTCAACTACATGATCATGCAAAGCAATATGACAAAGATTGAAGCGTGTCATAACAAACAGAATGGTGGAAAGTTGCATGGCAATATATCTCGAAATGGCTATGGAAATGCCATAATAGGTAGGTATTGTGGCTGTTTTGAGGAAGGTATTGTGGGTTTATGGTACCGGTGAAAGTTGCGCGGTACTAGAGAGGCTAGCAATGGTGGAAGGGTGAGAGTGTGTATAATCCATGGACTCAACATTAGTCGTAAAGAACTCACATACTTATTGCAAAAATCTATTAGTTATCGAAACAAAGTACTACGTGCATGCTCCTAGGGGGATAGATTGTTAGGAAAAGACGATCGCTCGTCTCTGACCGCCACTCATAAGGAATACAATCAATAAATAAATCATGCTCCGACTTCATCACATAACGGTTCACCATACGTGCATGATACGGGAATCACAAACTTTAGAACAACTATTTCTCAAATTCACAACTACTCAACCAGCATGACTCTAATATCACCATCTCCATATCTCAAGGCAATCATCAAGTATCAAACTTCTCATAGTATTCAATGCACTTTTTATGATAGATTTTATTATACCGATCTTGGATGCCTATCATATTAGGACTAAATTCATAACCAAAGAAAATTACCATGCTGTTCTAAAGGACTCTCAAAATAATATAAGTGAAGCATGAGAGATCAATAATTTCTATAAAATAAAACCACCGTCGTGCTCTAAAAGATATAAGCGAAGCACTAGAGCAAAATTATCTAGCTCAAAAGATATAAGTGAAGCACATAGAGTATTCTAATAAATTCCAATTCATGCGTGTCTCTCCCAAAAGGTGTGTACATCAAGGATGATTGTGGTAAACTAAAAAGTAGAGACTCAAATCATACAAGATGGTCCAAGCAAAACACATATCATGTGGTGAATAAAAATATAGCTCCAAGTAAAGTTACCGATGGATGAAGACGAAAGTGGGGATGCTTTCTGGGGCATCCCCAAGCTTAGGCTTTTGGTTGTCCTTTGATTTTACCTTGGTGTGCCTTGGGCATCCCCAAGCTTAGGCTCTTTCCATTCCTTGTTCTATAATCCATCAAATCTTTACCCAAAACTTGAAAACTTCACAACACAAAACTTAAAAGAAAATCTCGTGAGCTCTGTTAGTAAAATAAAACAAACCACCACTTCAAGGTACTGTAATGAATTCATTATTTATTTATATTGGTGTTAAACCTAATGTATTCCAACTTCTCTATGGCTCATACACTCAAATACTAGCCATAGATTCATCAAAATAAGCAAATAACACACAAAAAACAGAATCTGTCAAAAACAGAACATTCTGTAGTAATCTGTAGGTTTCGAATACTTATGGAACCCCAAAAATTCTAAAATAAATTTCCGGACGTGAGGAATTTATCTATTAATCATCTGCAAAAATAATTAACTAAATATCACTCTCCAGTAAAAAATGGCAGCAAATCTCGTGAGCGTTAAAGTTTCTGTTTTTTAAAGCAAGATCTCAAAGACTTTCCCCAAGTCTTCCCAAAGGTTCTACTTGGCACAAACACTAATTAAAAGCATAAAACCACATCTAAACAGAGGCTAGATGAATTATTTATTGAGTAACAGCAAGAAAAAATATATTTGGTTGTCTCCCAACAAGCGCTTTTCTCTAAAGCCTTATAGCTAGGCATAAGATTTCAACGATGCTCACATGAAAGACAAGAATTGAAGCACAAAGAGAGCATCATAAAACACGTGACAAACACATCTAAGTCTAACATACTTCCCATTCATAGGCATCTTATAGGCAAACAAATTATTAAGGCAAGCAAAAACTAGCATATGCAAGGAAGCGGAGAGAAACAATAGCAATCGCAACATAACGAGAGGTAATTTAGTAACATGAAAATTTATACAACTATATTTTCCTCTCTCATAATAATTACATGTAGGATCATAAGAAAATTCAACAATATAGCTATCACAAAACATATTCTTAACATGATCCACACGTATGCAAAGTTGACACTCTTCCAAAATAGTGGGATTAACATTAACTAAAGTCATGACCTTTCCAAACCCACTTTTATCAAAATCTTCATAAGATTGAACATTTTCCAAATATGTGGGATCTAAAGTTGACACTCTTCCAAACCCACTTTCAATATTATTGCAAACATTATTATCAATCTCATATTCAACATGGGGCTTAAATAAATTTTCAAGATCAAAAGAAGAATCACACCAATCATTATCATTACAACAAATAGTAGTCATAGCAAAACTAGCATCCCCAAGCTTGAGGTTTTGCATATCATTAACACAATCGTCATTAAGAGAATTTATGATAACATCATTGCAATCATGCTTTTCATCGAAGGAACTATCAAGTATGGGTGCAATAGCAATGATCTCATGTTTAACATAAGGAACTATAGCAAATTCATCTTCATAAATATTGGCATCATGGCTAGAAGAATAGCAAGCATCATGTTCATCAAGCGATATTTCAATCAAATCATCGGAATAATAATTATATATAGATTCATGCATATCATTATTTTCTTCCGAAGCAACGGTCATTCTTTCAACAAATTGTTTGACATAGACATTATGAGCATAGTTTTCATGGCAATATTTAAGTATGTCAAGATTTTCAGATTCGTAGAGAGTAATATCATACTTTTCAATCAAAGAAGCAACTTCATAAGCACCCTTAAAAGCAACAAATTCTTCAATTTGTTCAATATCGTAGTAACTATAAACACCCTTTGCATAACAAGATAAGATTTCATTATCATTAAACTCACATAGGTAGGGGGTGTTTTTAGGGTTCTTAGAGCAACAAGTCAAATCACAAATTTCACAAAGATTCCAAGCATAACATAGCAATCTGTTTATTTGATCCCATAAGAGTATCCCTTTTCAGACAAACGGTGACGCACGAAATGAGCATGCTCATCTAAATATTTCCCATCAATTAGGCTAGTTGGGGTTTCAGCACGAGCGCATAAGGATCGAAGATGATCCAAGTAGAACACTTTAAGTGGATCCATAACAATAGATTTTTAGCAAGAAAAGATGCAAGCAAATGGAAGGCACATGGAAACACAAACAATGTTACACACGGGAAGAAAGCGAACGGAAAAAGAGGGCGAATAAAGCGACAAGGGTGAAGTGGGGGGGGGAGGAAAACGAGAGGCAAACAGAAAATAATGCAATGCGAGGGATAAGAGTTTGTGATGGGTACTTGGTATGCCTTGACTTGTGCGTAGACTCCCCGGCAACGGCGCCAGAAATCCTTCTTGCTACCTCTCGAGCACTGCGTTGGTTTTCCCTTGAAGAGGAAAGGGTGATGCAGCAAAGTAACGTAAGTATTTCCCTCAGTTTTCAAGAACCAAGGTATCAATCCAGTAGGAGGCCACACGCAAGTCCATTGTACCTACACAAACAAATAAGAACCTCGCAAGCAACGCAATAAAGGGGTTGTCAATCCCTTCACGGTCACTTACGAGAGTGAGATCTGATAGTTTTTATTATACCCATCTTTGGATGCCTATCATATTAGGACTAGTTTCATAACCAAAGAAAATTACCATGCTGTTCTAAAGGACTCTCAAAATAATATAAGTGAAGAATGAGAGATCAATAATTTCTAGAAAATAAAACCACCATCGTGCTCTAAAAGATATAAGTGAAGCACTAGAGCAAAATTATCTAGCTCAAAAGATATAAGTGAAGCACATAGAGTATTCTAATAAATTTCAATTCATGTGTGTCTCTCCCAAAAGGTGTGTACAGAAAGGATGATTGTGGTATACTAAAAATAAAAGACTCAAATCATACAAGACGCTCCAAGCAAAACACATATCATGTGGTGAATAAAAATATAGCCTCAAGTGAAGTTACCGATAAAAGAAGATGAAAGAGGGGATGCCTTCCGGGGCATCTCCAAGCTTAGTATTTTGGTTGTCCTTGAATTTTACCTTGGGGTGCCTTGGGAATACACAAGCTTACGCTCTTGCCACTCCTTGTTCAATAATCCATCAAATCTTTACCCAAAACTTGAAAACTTCACAACACAAAACTTAAACACAAAATCTCATGAGTTTTGTTAGTAAAGAAAACAAACCACCATCATAAGGTACTGTAATTAACTCACTCTTTATTTATATTGGTGTTAAACCTACTGTACTACAACTTCTATATGGTTCATAACCTCCTAAACTAGCCATAGATTCATCAAAATAAGCAAACAACACATGAAAAACAGAATCTGTCAAAAAACAGAACAGTCTGTAGTAATCTGTAGGTTTATAATACTTCTGTAACCCCAAAAATTTTAAAATAAATTTATGTACGTGAGGAATTTATCTATTAATCATCTTCAAAAAGAATCAACTTAATCTCACTCTCCAGTAAAAAAGGGCAGCAAATCTCTTGAGCGCTAAAGTTTCTGTTTTTACAGCAAGATCGCAAAGATTTTCCCCAAGTCTTCCCAAAGGTTCTACTTGGCACGAACACTAATTAAAAGCACAAAACCACATATAAAAAGAGGCTATATGAATTATTTATTACTAAATAGAACAAAAAAGCAAGGAACAAAAATAAAATTGGGTTGCCTCCCAACAAGCGCTATCGTTTAACGCCCCTAGCTAGGCATAAAAGCAAGAATAGATCTAGGTATTATCATCTTTGGTATGCAATCCATGAGTGGCTCTCATAATAGATTCATAAGGTAATTTAATTTTCTTTCTAGGAAAGTGTTCCATGCCTTTCCTTAACGGAAATTGGAATCTAATATTCCCTTCCTTCATATGAATAATTGCACCAATCGTTCTAAGGAAAGGCCTACCAAGAATAATAGGACATATAGGATTGCAATCAATATCAAGAACAATGAAATCTATGGGCACATAATTACTATTTGCAACAATAAGAACATCATTAATCCTTCCTATAGGTTTCTTAATAGTGGAATCTGCAAGGTGCAAATTTAAAGAACAATCATCAAATTCACGGTAACCCAACACATCACACAAAGTTTTTGGAATCATGGAAACACTAGCACCCAAATCACATAAAGCATAGCAGTCATGATCTTTAATTTTAATTTTAATAGTAGGTTCCCACTCATCATAAAGTTTTCTAGGGATAGAAACTTCCAATTCAAGCTTTTCTTCATAAGATTGCATTAAAGCATCAACAATATGTTTAGTAAAAGCTTTATTTTGACTATAAGCATGCGGAGAATTTAGCACGGATTGCAACAAGGAAATACAATCTATTAAAGAACAATTATCATAATTAAATTCCTTGAAATCCAAAATAGTGGTTTCATTGATATGTAAAGTTTTGACCTCATCAATCCCACTTTTACCAATTTTTGCATCAAGATCTAAAAAATCTGAATCATTGGGAAGCGTTTTAACTAAAGTTGACTCATCTCCAGTCCCATCATTATCAATATTCATATTGAAAAACAAAGATTTAATAGGGGACACATCAATAACTTTTAGATCATCATCCTTATTATCATCAAGTTCTTCCAGTTTGTGTAGCGACCAGACCTCAAACGGTCTGATCTCTGTGCTCCGGTGTCATCCCTGGATCAGTAATGCTGACACCACACAGTACTCGGAGGATTTATAACAGAGTAGCAATCACACACTTATTACATCGAGTGTCTCAAAAGAGAACTTATTACAATAAGTATGGCTTAAAGCCATCTAATAACGATAACAGCGGAAGGCTTGGAAGATAAGTGAGTCCATCAACTCCAACGGCATCACTGAGTATAGAACCACGACCTAAGACTCCTTAATCCTCATCTGAAAAGTCTGCAACATTAACGTTGCAGCCTGAAAACAGGTCAGCACATGGAATATGCTGGCAATGTAACACATAGAAAGTAATGGAATGAAACGGCTATACTATATGCATATTTGGCTGGTGGAAAGCTCTATGGTTACAGTTTTGCGTAAAGCCAATTTTTCCCTACTTCAAAGGAATAAATTTAATTACTATCATGGTGGTTGTTAAACATTGAGAATGGTTGACAGCATTCTCAATCCCAATTAAGCATCAACATTAAAACACAACAATATTAATTAAAGTAACATGTTGAGATTCACATGAAAATCCAAGTACTAGATACTCAAGATGTCCATACCCGGGGACACGGCTAACCATGATTAGTTTATTACACTCTGCAGAGGTTTGCGCACTTTTCCTCACAATACTCGATCGCCTCCGTTTGGTTTCTCGCACTACATGGTGTTTGAGAAGACGGATGACCGAGACATAGTCTTTCAGAAGCGCTAGCACCTTACGATGGGTAGACCGTACCACCTACATCCCCTACATCTGCTAGTCTACCACTGTAAGAGTTCGCACGACTTAGTCAACTATGCTAGAGCCCATAATAGCTTGTGGCTGCACACGGAAGTTTCTAGTATGAATAGTCTCATGATCCCTTTGAGCCTGGGTGGCGGTCCAAAAGAAAACAGGCAAGTCCTGGAATACCCAGGTGCCTCAATCCACCCAGATGTGTGTTTAAGTTGCCACCTTAGATAAACCATTAATTAACAATCTCACATCTGTCATGGATTTCACTCACCCAATCCACGTCTACTAGCATAGCATGGCATAATAAGCAAACGTAGAAGTAACTCCCAAAGGTTTGATAATAAAAAGGTAATAGGTACTACCTCATCTACTTCCCATCCTACAATTTAATTAGATCCTAATCATGCAATGTGTGAGGATTGATCTAATGCAATAAAACTGGGTAGTAGAAAAGGTGTGATCAAAGTGTTACTTGCCTTGCTGATGATCCGCGAAACCTAACGATTCGAAGTAATAGGCGGCGCACTCCAGGTATTCTATCGCAGACAAACAAACAAGCATACAATAAGTACTCATCTAATGCACAGGTAAAACTCAAATAAGAGATCTAACCAGAAGGTTCAACTTAAGAACTCCGGTTGGCAAAAAGAATCAAATCAAACGAAGCAATGAAAGACAAACGGCGAAAGAAAACAACTTCGTTCTACTAATCTGGATCTAGGGAAAATTTTACAGTAACAAAAACTTGTTTAAGTTGGTTAAACGGATAGAGGGTTTCGAGACGAATCCTTAGGCGCTTGCCGGGGCTGCTGATCCACGGGCACCTATGGGACCGGGGTCCCTTTTGGTTCGGCGGGGGGCGGAGGTCGCGCAAAGAGCAGATCGAGGCGAAGCACACGGGCGATTTACCCAAGTTCGGGCCGCACGGATGCATAAAACCCTACTCCTGCTTTGTGGATTGTATTGCTTTCTAGCTCGGGAGCGAGATCGAGCGTGAGTGTGTGGAATTGCTGAACCCCGAGCGAGAGTGTTCGAAGTGTCTAACCCCCGTCTCAGTTGCCCCGGGCCTCCTTTTATATGCTCAAGGGGTTACCGACATAGGGCAACGGAGGGCAAAAGTGGAAGAGTAGTGGTAGGCACGGCTAGGTGCTGTAGTAGGCACAGCTAGCTGCTACAGTGTTATCATACCTAACCCTGACGGCAGGGGACAAGAGCATTAAATGCCCGTCTGTGTCGCCTAAACAGTGTCGAAAGGGGCTTGCTAGAGAAGCCACCGTTAGCCACGGTGGTTGTCTTGCCAGCGCCTGCTTGCCACCTCGCACCTCAGCTGCGCAGCCTTCCGCCACGTGTGCTTGGGAGGGCCCCAGAGCGACGCGTGGGTGTATGTGCTGGAGCGCGGGCACGAAGTGGGGGCTTCCCGCGGCAAGCTCTTTGCCGCGGTCGTCGTCTTGTCGTGTAGGTCCGGGAGCTTGTCGCTCACTGGGCCTTGCCGGGGGGCGTGGGGTGCCGCGGCAAGTTTCCTTGGTACGCCTTGGTTGGCCTTCCCGGCAAGCGCCTCTTGCCGGGGCCTTGGGACGCTTCTGATAGCCTTCCCGGCAAGCTCCTCTTGCCGGGGTCTTGTCTTGAGTACTTTGTTCTTGAATGGTCTTCAAGGGGACCACGGAGGATCTTGGCGGTCGCCCGGCAAGCCTTGCCGCGGGATGCTGCGACTGCCCGTGCACAAGTTTGGGGTACTAAGGGTACCCCTACTTTAGTACACCGACAACGCTTGAATCGCCTGATTCCGATAAACGAGCGAAAAGTTAAACTAAAACGAAAATCGGATCAGGAATCGCGATCAGAAAAATCACGGATTTAATCTGAGAAAAAGAAAAACGACGAACGCCGATATTATTTTTTGGCATGGAAAACGAGGCGCGATGAACCTCGGGCGATGGGATCGTCGTCGTCGGCGGCGGCTCCGGCGACGCACGCGGATCGAGACGGGGCTGATGGGCTGGGGCGGCTCGGGGCGGCGCTATTTAAAGGCTGCCCCCGGGCGGTGTCCTGCTCGGGTACGGCCCGAAGTCGGTTCGTTTTTTTAATTATTCCGCTCAGAAGAAAAATAAAAAGAAATACTAAACGGACTCCAAAAATTCCGAAATAAATTTTCACGGGCTTCTAAAATCAAGCTGCACAAGGTGAACATTTATTTGGGCCCTAAATGCAATTTTGAAAAACGCACTTTTTCCTAAATTCAAATAAAACATCGAAAAACTCCGAAATAAAATCTTATTTGATTTTATTATTAAATCCTCAATATTTCTTTATTTTGGGAAAGTCATTTTATTCCCTCTCTCATATTTTTGTAATAGAAATAATTGATGATAAAATAAATAAAATCAAATGATCCTATTCTCAAAATTTGAGAGAACTCAAATATGAAAATAACGAAATCCCCAACTCTCTCCATGGGTCATTGAGTTGCTTAGAATTTCTAGGATCAACCAAAATGCAAAATAAAATATGGTATGCAATGATGATCTAATTTATAACATTCGAAATTGAAAATTTGGGATGTTACAGTTTGGCGGCCATCTTATTAACTAAGGTGGCCTGCTGATACGAAATTTGGGCTATTAAGTTTTCAAGATGAGCGAACTGAGATTTCAGACCATAAAATTCTTTGGACATATCATCGAGATCTTTATTCATGTGCCTTATAAAACTTTTTTGTTCTTTAAGCTCGTTTCTCAAGAAATTATTATGCTCAAACTGCAAGGACATAAAACTTCTAACGTTGTTTTCAATTTCTTCCAACCTTCTAAGGTGAGGATCAAAACTTTTTGGTAAGGCCATCGCGGCAAACAATCCAGCACACAAGCATACAAGAAGCAAGCGAAAAGAGGCGAATGGAAGAGAGAAGGGGAATGAAAAAGGAGGGCGAATAAAACGACAAGGGTGAAGTGGGGGAGAGGAAAACGAGAGGCAAATGGCAAATAATGTAATGCGAGGGATAAGAGTTTGGATGGGTACTTGGTATGTCTTGACTTGTGCATAGATCTCCCCGGCAACGGCGCCAGAGATCCTTCTTGCTACCTCCTGAGCACTGCGTTGGTTTTCCCTTGAAGAGAAAAGGGTGATGTAGCAAAGTAGCGTAAGTATTCCCCTCAGTTTTTGAGAACGAAGGTATCAATCCAGTAGGAGACTACACGCAAGTCCCTCGTACCTACACAAACAAATAAGAACCTCGCAACCAACGCGATAAAGGGTTTGTCAATCCCTTCACGGTCACTTACAAGAGTGAGGTCTGATAGAGATAATAATAATAAGATAAATATTTTTGGTATTTTTATGATATAGATTGAAATTAAAGATTGCAAAATAAACGGTGCCAGAAATAGCTTGTTGAAGAGAGATTAATATAAAGGAGAATAGACCCGGGGGCCATAGGTTTCACTAGTGGCTTCTCTCAAGATAGCATAAGTATTACGGTGGGTGAACAAATTACTGTCGAGCAATTGATAGAAAAGTGCATAATTATGAGAATATCTAGGCATGATCATGTATCACTACAAAAAATACACTTCTGTGATGATACGTGTTTGTCACAGTAGGTCGCTTTTTTCTCATGCATGTACATCCATGACAAATTTATGACAGAATCAAGATAGTCATACCTGTGCTGTCGTAGAAGTGTTCCATGACATTACCAAAATTATCATCACGGAAGTGTCCACTTCCATGACGATAAATCACGCATCACAGAAGTGCTTTCGTCAAGGGTGACCGACACGTGGCATCCACCGTAACGGAACACCGTTAAGCTATCGGGTCGGGTTTTGGATCCGATAACCCGTTAACAGCCCCGACCAACGGGAAATTTCCACGTGTAAAATTCTTATTGGCCGGACGAAACACGTGTCAGCTCGTCAGTGGGTCAGATAGGTGCCTATGATATGTCGACACATGGCACGACCCAACAGTGACCCATTTAGCTTACAAAGCCGGCCCGTTTGACTTGGTCAAAAGTTAACGGGCTAGCCCATGAAAAGCCTGTTAACGGTCTCTTCGCAAATAGCCCATTTTACGGCCCGTTAACTCATGACCCGTTAGGCCCTAAAGGAAATCGGCCCAACAACGTCATGTGGGATGTCGAATATAATACCAGCCCATTTCACTTTTGTCCCATGTATGGCCCACGACGTCTTTCGGCCCATATGAGGCCTTTGTATCTTTCGGCCCATTACAGGCCCACAGTGACTCTAGCCCATAATGAACAGTAATTTTCTTTATACCCATTAACGGCCCGTGATTTACATGGGTCGTTTCCAGCCCGTGTTAGCTTTCGGCCTATTGACGGCCCATACGTTCTTGGGCTCCTTTTCGGCCCTCGATTACTTCCGGCCTGTTACTGGCCTATTCCCCTAATGGGAAAATTCAGCCCATGGCAAGAGTCGGCCCATTACTGGTCTGTTCCACTAATGGGCCAAATTCGGCCCATGGCAAGAGTCGGCCCGTTACTAGCCTGTTACCCTAAGGGCGGCCCATGGCAAGAGTCGGCCCGTTTCTGGCCTGTTAACCTGTTGCGCCGTTTCCAGCCCGTCCTATATTCTGGCCCATTAATAACCCGTTATGCCTGTGACAGAATTAAGCCTTTGCTGTCCTACGGCCTGTTAACGGCCTGTTACCGTGCTGGGCCGATACCAATTACGCCCGATTATGGCCCATGTAGACCCATTTATCCGACGGCCCGAGGCCCACCGATTACAAGCCCGTTTATCGACGGCCCGTAGGAGACCCATGGATCCTACGGCCCGTATATGGCCCATGGTAGTTGCGGCCACTAGCAAACCAGGGAAAAAGAAGATTAGGAAATAAATAAGGCGGATACTAACGCTAGGCTATTAAGGCGATTGCACAGATTACATCCACTCGGAATCAAAGATCGCCACCAGTGCAAATATAGAGAACACCCTACACTATACAAAAATGGCTTGCTGTTTTCTTCAGGCGGTGGCTGCACGTTAAGAATAAATTTTGTATCGCACCAAAACAAATTACAACTATCTATCCCTAATAATAAAGCACGGATTGACTCCGTGGGTTCACCGTCACTTTTCCTTAATAAAGTGACAAATAATTAACCACCACTGCCATCGATGGGTAGAAAAAACGATTCGCTAAACATCTGAAAAAAGACATTACAAAAATTCGGAAAAAGAAAGAGTGCCCGACCCAACCCTTCTTCCCCAATGCGGACGACCTGGCCCTACGCCGCCGATGTCTCCCACCGCGTAAACCTCCCAGCCGTCGCCGCCGCTGCCAAGGAGCGCCCACTCCCCCGGCCGCGGTCCCTGCGAGGTCAATTCCCGTTGCTGAGGTGCCCCGTTGCCATCGGCTGCCCACGTGCCCGATGGTGGAGATGGCTACGGACAACAAGGCGGCCACCGTGCTCGCGTGGGAGGAGGGAGGCCGCCTCCATCTGGCCGACGTCGTCTGCGTCCATGCAGAGGAGCTGCCGCCATCGGCTATCATTTCCCCACGCTGCACAAGATTGGCCATGGCCGCCTCGAGTTCGTCTCGGGAGAAGATGCTCGCCCGGGCCGCGCGCGCAGAATCAGCTTGGATGGCGGCCGTGAGTGCAGTGTGCCGTCGCCTCTGGCTGCGAAGGAAGAGAGCAGAAGAGAAAACATAGGAGTAACCCACGACTGGGAGGTGCGAGAGGTAGAACAGGGAGGAGGCGAGATGGAGGAGTTGTTCGGGTGGCCCATCCCCATGCATGAGGAAGAATATAGAAGCTGGGGCTGGGGATGGTCGCCGACGAGCTGTGCCGATTCTTTATGTGGCGCCACCTAGAGGGCTCAGGTGACGTCGTGCATGTCACAAGGTAGTGGTGCACGGAGGAAAGCCAGCGGCGGCGTGCAGGGGAGCTTCGAGCTGCGGCGCGCAGGGTGGCCTAGCGGCAGCTCACGGGTGACTGGGGCCAGCGTCGCTAAGGAACCAGGGGACCACGGCGGCCGAGGCCCATGATATGGTGATTGAGCATGCGCCGCTCCTGTGTAGCTGTCCAGCTTCCCACCACAGCATCTTCATCCACATCAACGACATGAAAATTAATGGGAAAAGCAACAACCCAATTGATTTTTATTGCCTCTCCCCTCCAGATTTTTCCCATATCGTGAGATAGTGGCCGTGGCATGTTGGGGCTGACGCAGCAAACACAGAGGCAGAAGCTTGCGGAGAAGATGCGCAGTGCAGGCGGGCAGGTCGGGGCGACGTCACCGGGGTGGCGTGGACGGAGGTGCTAGATTGGAATGCCGAGGTGATGAGGACAGTGCAGAGAAATAAGAGAACACAGAGACGGGTGCTTGTGCTGAAGATACAGAACAAAATCGTGTTTGTGTATGTCCGGCCGACAGATGAATCAATCTCCTTTCAAGTTTCAACCCAACAACCTTCATGTACGTACATGTGTGTATCAAGGACGCACAGATCCATTGGCCTGAGCACGACACATCACTTCCCTAATTCCATCAGTGTCATTCCTAACAAGGTAAGTATGATTCCCTAATCCTTGAGTTTCTTAGTCGATCTTTGATCTTTGATCCCTAATGTCGTCATATTTTATTGATTCTATAAAAGATCTCAAACAGGAATACATAGCATGATTTAGATGGAACCATTTTTTGGCTACAATTCCTATAACTTCCCTTGTCAATTTGATAAAATTACATGTGTGGTGGAGGTTCAAGCCTATCACGGTTTACATTGTCAGAATTCTTCAAGATTGTCTGTCAATCCTCACTATCTTTGAAAACATATTTATATATTTGTGTGCTGGATTTTCTGATGTAGATGCTATATAAGAGGAAGCTATACGACAATCCTGCTCAACTTGGTACGGATCAGATCGATTTTATTGTAAATATTTATGCTTGATAGATACAAGCCTCCCTCTTCGGCCTTTCTTTTATCCATCCTCTATAGGTCACCAGCACTTGTCTATTATTGCTGCCTTGACTCGCTGCCGACATCGCCGGTTGGGCCGAAGGGTACAAGATCATCATGCGGCCTAGTGCATGGGCACCGAGTATGCTGGATTGCCATGTCGGAGGCAAAGGTCCTAGAGCTTGGTGGCATGTGTGTGATGTTTTTTTCTCCCGTTGCAACGCACTGATCGATTTATTCATGCATCTGCTGATTTACTCTGAATTTTTTTCAGAAGTCAAACATTAACTGGATTGGTTCGTGGATATGCAGTGTGACAAGTCATGTGAGATGAAGGTGGTGAATTGTCTCAATGTGAAGCCAAGTATGTGGTGGATTTGCCATGGTAGACCGGTAAGGGTAAAAGTTTGAGCTGTGAATTTTTGTGTGATTGATCTCCTGGATGGTCAAACCTAAAAAGTTCAGTGAATATTCAGATTACAGACGGATGCCTTTTCTGCCTACAATGCTATAATCACGCCAACTATGCACATGAAGTACCAGAGATGATACAAAAATTTCTTGCAGATAGGCAGGTGGGTGCATGCAGGCTGGATGTTGTCCGGGACCAACTATATGATCTGCTACAGAAGGAACACAATGCAACCTTGATGTCAGCGTAAGCCTTGATGTAATCCTCAAAAAATATATTGCTTGCAGATAGGTTATACACAAACATGCATGTTGTAGGTCTGTTAATTTTAATTTTGGAATACTAAGATCTGTTCAGATGCTTCCCTTACGATGATGGCTAAAAAATCCAGCAGATAGTGACTGAAGTTTGTTGGTTTTGCTCAACCTGGTGCTGCTTGATCGGTACTAAACCAAATGAGGGTGACCATGATAGCTGGTGTTGAGTATAGGTATATGAACTGAATTTCCCATTGTGCCAAAACTAACACATTGGATTCTTTCTACTTGCTGCTACCATTTTTCAAAGTAAGATCACGATGATGCAAATGAATCTCATTATGTAGACATATGTAATCTCAGTTTTTTTACTATGTAGAGATAAATGTGTATCCATTTTTCCTTTGTATTGTTCTACGACAAAGCGGATGTGCTGGACTGAGTGGCCATTCTATTAAAACAAAGGGGTGGAACTTGCAATATTTGAATCAATAGAGGTTATCTTTCATATGGATTTTATTATTAGATACTTGCAGATGTGTGTCACTTCCTTAGATCATGTTTGATTCTTAAAATTGTAGATGTTTCATATATAACCATCAATTATATTTATGCAACTGGCAATCCCTGTACATTCGTTTTTATCTGCTCTAAAACACATTTTAGTTTATAAGAATCATACATGTTAGTCTATGAGTAAGATTATGAGTTGATCCAGTGCCGAAAACAAATCAGTTGAACATGTTTGTTCTAGCAGTTTTAGGCAACATTTCATGTGTGTATTAAGTTCCATTCCATGTGAAGTCATTGATCGTTTTTTATAGAATTCTTCACGTTTGATTGGTGAAGCTGCATAGAGCAAAGAAGATATGTTTATTTGTGAGGAATTTTTGCCGGTAATATCCATCCAGCCATACATAAAAGTGATATTCTCATTCTTTAACAATATATACTTGGCCTCTACTCTCCTGTGTGTTGAGCAATGGTTGGGACATCTATTGTTGTTTGTATAATCTTACATTGAAAAATAATTTGTGGTACACCAACCTCGTTAACCAGGGTGCAAGTTTTGTTTATGCATAATTTCAGAAGTACTACTAATTTTTTGGCTGATTTCCCGAACTGAATAATGGCTAATTTTTTAACCAATTATTTGTGAGCTACGTAGGAGAACAACTATGATTCACGGTATATTGTATTTAATAAAAAATAGTGATTTAATGGTAAATTTTTTACATGATAAGTATTCCACCACTACAATATCTATGTCACTAAGATTGATTCTTGCACCTTGCATTCTCCCGTTGCAACGCACATGCATTTTTGCTAGTAATAATAAAGCATGGATTGACTCCGTGGGTTCACCGTCACAATATGCTTTCTTCTTGTGAATTTACGCTTTCAGTTTGAATTTAAAACATATACACGAGGTGGTACTAACGCGTAAGAAAAAATGAACCGTTTTTCCATCGTTTGAGGCAGGGTGTATTATTTTCGGCTGGAATTAAAAAATTTGTGCGGTACGTGGGTTTTTCCGTCGTTCGAGGCAGGCCATATTATTTTCGGCTGGAATTAAAAAATTTGTGCGGTACGTGGGGATTGAACTCACGTCCTCCCACTAAGCCGGTAAGACCAAGACCGAGACCAGTTGAGCTAGCAATTGTTAGTCTCATGAAGGAGGGTTCAAACCATGATGAAATAGTCCCACCTCGACTATTTACATCCAGCCACACCGGTTAATATACGTGCAGAATTTGCACCTACCCAGAAGCTGGTGTGCTTGCTGATTAAGCTAACCTTATGACTTGCGCGGGATCGTGGCCCTGCCGATCCGGCCGGCGTTGGGCTTTTGAGACGTTCAAGTTGCCAAGTCTGAACATGTACATGGTTGTGATATCCCTCAAAAAACTGGCTGTGCATACAGGCATGACTTCACTGTCAGTCCATAACCTAGAATCGCCACCTTTCCGCACCGAGGACACATACATAAAGTTTCTCACCCCAAGCAATGTCTAGGTTGATCCAGATCCTACTGCCGCTAGCTTCGTCCTTGATTATTTTCACCGATGTGCATCTTACTCGACAGGCTATCGTCTCCTCTTTTTCCCCATCCATCCCTATGATTGTTGGTACAGACCTCACATGCATGTTCGTTTGATCCATCGTCAGTTTGTCACATAGTCAGGTTGTGCCACCGTCGTCCCGAACTTGGATGTTTGCTCTGACAATTTGTCATGAAAAGTACTACTACCAATGACTGCTCAGCTGCTATGGCTAGGCACTGCTGGCTTTAGTCATCATGGTGACAATTCGCTCGACCAAAAAACATGCTGACAATAGCAGTGAGTTATTTTCTTGTTGTGTTCAGACCTTCATAAATATTTGGTGCATTAGTTGGTGCATATACCATGCTAATTGCTGCATCAACATGTTACGTGTTATTTTACCACTATCTTTGCGAATTCATCATTAATTAATTCATGTATGTATGATTATTTGAGATCATTTATTATGTCATTGTATTTGTATTTGGGGATTAATGTATCATAATAACCATACGCAGTTCCATCATTAATCCAGTTAATACTGATCATGTTTTCAAATCTTGGATTGCTTACAAATTTGAAAAATAATTTACCACTGAAACAACTGTAAAAGTATCAAAAGAATAGTAGAAGTACTCAAAATTATGGATGGCCATTCTTGAAAAAACATACATTTTCACATCGAAAATCATGCTATTAAGTATTAATCTCCCTTCAAAGACCTAGGTCATAGCAGCACTTCTCCTCCAAATCTGATTTGCATAAACATGATCACTTGATTCGCTACTTCACCTTACACTAAGCTATATATTCATTTATTTTGTGCCCGTTGCAATGCACGGGCTCTTTTGCTAGTATAACAGAAGGAAGGTTGGCATAATACTTAACAGTCTAGCAGATAAATGCACCACCAGAAGTTCAGAAGCTCAGTTCATTTGACCTGACTATTACGTTTTCATGCTGTATTGTCCGATGGAGCACCATAACCCTCGCCTTGATTTCCCCTAGGCTCCTGAACAACATAGCAAATGTCTGATAGTCTGGTTTCAAAACCATGCATATCTTGACGACATTGAGTAATGTTTCTCCTTGTTTCACAAAGGGTCTCTATTAGGGAATGGACTTGTGTCTGGAGCGTAGATACAACATTGCTTTGAGCTTGCATATCTTGATCATGAGGCAGTTTGGACGATATTGCCTTAACAACCAACCCAGTATTACACAGGAACGTGCTTTTGGCACTGTTAGTGGACAGGTACTGACCCACTACAGCAAGAGTTGACATTGCAGTTATCGTTGCCTCGCCACCTTCAGAAGGTGGCGGTTCCACCATTTTTTCCATAGCTCGCTGAAAAGTTGAGGTTTTACATTAGTAGTACCAGAACATAAGATATTAAAGAGGCAGCAAAACCAAACAAAATAGCTTTGGTCTATATACAGAACTTATTCTGGTGAACCCATGTAAAATATTAGTTGTATTTCATTGCAAAGTACATAATAAAACCAGGTTCCAAACATATGACCATGTACCATCGCTAATGTATTGTCTATTTCTTCACATTGTATTGAGGGCTAAGGATAAAGAGACGAAGTTTATAATATGGTAAGCATAGTATGACGTCATTCATATCACAAAACAACTGAGAACAGACAAACAGGCAATTGTAACATTGTGTGGGCAAGTCCAGCACAGAACTAGATTGCGGGTCAAGATCAAAGGAACATCACTCCTCTCATTTAAACCTTGTAAGGCGCAATGATACGCTAAGACAATTGTGTATAAAATTGAAAAGAGTAATAAACATTGGCTGCAAACCATGCAGTTCAAGGCACAAGTCAGAGTAAGTAGTAGTTAAAAGGCATGAGGATTAAGGACTTACAACAGCGGCTTTGACTGGTGTAGTCATGCCCTTCTTCTTGCTGGTGTGACAGTCCTTGAAGATTTCCACAGCATTTGGTTCAGGTACTTTTTGGTCCTTGCGGGCTTTACTCTGCATTTGGAACAAGTCAATATAGATCTGATAATATGGTACAGTGAAAAGAGTGAAACAGCAGCTAATTAAAAGAGCCTCGCAGTGTGCAATATAGCTACGAGATCCTGTCGTCTGTTGGAATTTCACTTTCATACGGTTGGCCTTGTTCTTTGAATAGTTCACCTACAAGAAGATAGATTTGTGTGGCACATGCGTAAATAGGACTTCAACATGTGATCTGATGACATATATATAACGTACCTGATACTTCGGATCGGACGAGTGTTTAACGAGGCCTCTCCAGTCTTCATGAGATATATTTTCCACTAGAGATGTTTGGGCAAGTTCGCTGTTAGCCTTGCCTTCAAAGTGAGTTTTCCTCAAGTTATACCGATAATGTCGCAGAGCAGACTTGAAAACATGGGTGCAAGCTTGTCTGGTTGCATCATCTTGGCTATCCAACTTGAACCTCATCTGTTGAAAATTATGGGAGTCTCATTATCAGCAACCTAGAAAGTATTGGACAGAGCAAGACGATATTACTAGTTTCCATACATAACCATACTTACACATAAATGGTCGAGGGAGATGTTGAACTGGGTTTCATCTTTGTCATTCCTGTACTGAATCCATGTTGGGAGGATACGTACATGACACCTAACAGCAACCACTGCCTCTGATACTAACTTGGCTGACTCTGTAGCATCACGTGGCCTTTTTAAACCTGCCTCAAAACGGATCTCCATTCTTCCTCCTCTAGATTTAGTTAACCTATTGAGCATTATCCCTGATGTTTGTTTCCTCTTGCGCCTAGGTGCTAGTCCAACAACAAACATAGGAAGTGTTAGTGTACATCAAACTATGAGACTACATATAAAGAAGCATGCAACTGTAACTTGACTCCAGCAACTACCTTCTTGCTGTTGAAGCTCACAAGGTTCATCTGATATTGCCAACTCGTCTTGTGTCAAGAGTGCATGGGAAGTAGTGTCAGGTGGCAAGGGAGCTTGGGAACGTGCTGCTAGCTCAGTTGACGCACGAGTACGTCGTGCAGCTGGTAGTACTGTGGTAGGTGTTGCAAGAACTAGGGCTGTCTCTGCTTGTTTGGTGGCAGCTGTTTATTTCTGTTTGTCTTTTTTTGCAACTCGTGTAGCATGGGATGCCGTGTTTGTAGAATTTTCTGCTGGACTTTGACCTTCTATTGCACCATCAGTACCAGCAGAATCTGCAGGATTCATCCGCTTCTCATTCCCTTCCATTCTGTGTTTCTTCCTCTTTCTCTGTGCCATGTTAAGTCAAGCCGACAAGAAAAACGAATAAAAATTGAGCTCTTCAGAACAAATTGATGCGTGATGTAGACGAACTGAACTTTGATGTTAGACAACCACATGATAGGAGGATGTAATATGTATGAAAAACAGGACGGAAGAGATAACCAGAACTATGTTTTGTAAACAAAGAAGAAGACATTTCACCAAATTAGGAGCAATGCAATGGAAGGTAGACACCATATGAAAGATGCTACAAATATTGCTCTGCCAAGTTAACAGTGTCTCATCATAAATGGCGTTTAAACAAATGTGAAGCAGTACAAGAAATAAATCATATGAAAGATGCAAACAACATCACACTACCATGTGAGAGGTCTCTTGTCATTAGTGCCATTGCATATTCACAGCATTGCATATTCACAGCTTATGATGTGTAAACTAAGGAGAAGGCATTTCAACAAATTAGAAGCAATGAAAGCTAGACACCATATGAAAGATGCAACGAATATCACTCTACCAAGTTAAAGCTATCTCGTCATAAGTGCCATTTCAACAAATTAGTAATACAAGCTAGAAAAGAATGTGAGAGGTAACCTATATCACACTCCGAAGTCAAACGTGTCTTATGATAAGTGATTGTTGCAGGTTACACAACTGTAGTAATTTGATGTAAGAACATGGTGTGATAGACATATATTCTATGTTCTAGAAACATGAACACGTGTCTTATTCAAGTATAATGTGTAAAGTAAGCAGATGGAATTCAACAAAATTAGAAGCAATACAAGCTAGACATCACACATAACATGCAACCACATATAACAGTGCCAAGTTAGAGGGAGCACCGGTGATGCTGCACTAGGGGAGACGTGCTCATCATAAACACAGCTTTGTTGAGTGTCTATGCATGTGTTGTCTTGGAAATCATCTTGGGGGTGTGGAGGAGTAGAAACTGTAGAGGCCCTCCGTTCGGAAGGAGCACCTTTATCCACTACCTTGCTAACTTCCTTCTGCTTTATTGATTTTGAATTGTCAAGTAAAACCGACAAGAAAAAGCAATAAAATTCTCTCTTCAGAACTCATTCATGCATGATACTGACAATCACTACTTTGATGTAAGGAAAACACATGATACCAGGATGGAATATGTACGAAAAACAGGACGACATGGCATGTTCACAACTGTTTGTGTAAACTAAGCAGAAAGCATTCCAGCAAATAAGAAGCAATGCAAGCTAGACACCACATGAAAGATGCAACCAATATGACTCTGCCAAGTTAAAAGCGTCCCATCATAAATGGAATTTCAACAAATTAGAAGCAGCGCATGTTATAAATCATATGAAAGATGCAACTAATATCGCACTGCATATACTAAAGGTGTCTCGTCATGTTGATTGATGCGGGATACAAAAAAACAATAGTTTTATGTAAGGACATGCTTAATAGACAGATGTACTATGTACTAAATACAGGAAGGCATGTCACATTAACAGGTATAATGTATAAGCTAAGCAGACTAGCACATGCAGTTTAACCAGATTGGAAGAATTACAATCCAGACACCATATGCAACATGCAACCACATATCATGCTGCCAAGTTAGAGCAAGCACCTGTGATGCTAGTGTAGGGGAAATGCTGTAATCAACTACAGAGCTACGTTCACTATCTTCATCTAGCATTTCTGTTTCTTGAGAATCATGTCAGGAGGCTGACGCTGCATTCTTTAAATGAGGAGTAGTCCCCTTGCCTGCCTGCCTCGTCATAAGTGATTGGTGAGGGATACACAACAACATTAGTTTGATGTAAGAACATGGTTAATACACAGATGTACTAGTATGTACCAAAAACAGAAAGGCATGTCATATTCAAAGGTATAATGTGTAAGCTAAGCAGATGCAATTTAACCAAATTGGAAGCAATACAAGCTAGACATCCGGCTGGAGTGGTGAGCATGATCATCTAGGACCTGAGAGCCTGGTGGGAGGCGGGCTGCTTCGCCACCATCACATCTTTTTAGTTGGCTTCCAGGTGATGCCTATCTTTGTTGGGCTTGTCACTGGCTCGGCCAGTGCCCTGTCTAGCTATTTGTCTTCTGGTGCTCACGGGATGGTGGTTCATGTAAAAAATATCTTTCCTATCTTACCGACTTCGGCCTTTCGAATACAAGCTAGACACCATATGGAACATGCAACCACATATGACACCACGAAGTTAAAGCAAGCACCTGGGATGGTGGTTCATTGTGAGCGAGGTCATCAACTCCAGAGCTACGTTCCCCGTCTCCATCTGCTGACACTACACCCTTTAAAGCGTTGAAACGTGTCTTGCCTAGCCGAACACCAAACTGGAGCCACTTCTCTCTTTTCTTTTTGGCTTCTCTCATGGCAGCAGAGTCTAAAATACCCTTGCATAAAAACACAACAGTGAGAGTAAGGGTGAAGTGTGTGCAGAACTAGTGTACTGTAAAAGTAGCAGATAGCAGGTGGCTGAAAAATAAATGACAGGAGACATATGATAGCTCTACAACATTGCATGGCAAACAAAATTACATTCTACTCTGTATGATTTTGTAATATATGAGCACAGGAAATGCAGGTACTCCTCCAGCACACCACCACATGTGGTCATATCTAAGATAACAGTCGACTGAAAATAAATAGGCCAGTCGATTTTTTTAATGAACCATCCGATTTATAAGGAACGGGCAGATGGCCTTCGTCTACCTCCCGCCAGTCACTGTTGACGATCTTTCTCGAACCGCCAGCGACCACCGGCCCAGACCCCTGCCTCCGTCGCCCCGCCCTCCCATCGACCTCACACCACCGCCGTGCTTGGCAGCGCCCCCAGGCCATCCCTTTAATCCCGGCCGACCTCCAGATCGGGCGCCAGTAGCTCTAGGCCGCACACGCCCCTAAGATAAACACCAAGGCGCTGCTTACCCAGCGTAATAGGTGTACTAGCGCCTGTTACGCCGGGGAATGCTTCCGTTAATTGGGAATCAAGTGGCCAGAAATTGAAATTCAGGGGGGCGACGGACCTCTAGCTAAGGTGAAATAGTATATGAGGAGAAACCTTGTGCATCGCGAGTTACTAGGAACATCTAGTATCAAGAAGAAGCGGTCAACTAGTGTCTTATGTGGGATGAATACCGTGCAAGCTGAGACGTAAGATTTGCACGAATAAGGGAAGAGGAGTACCTTTTTCGGTTGCCGGTGTGGTCACCTCCACAAGTCACGCCGATTTTCTTCTTTTTACCGGGGAAACCGATGTTCTGGAGGGTGCAGGCTTGGACGAACCCATGGCCAAATTGTTGACTGTGTTTCCGTGGTCGTATGTCGGCGGAGGGGAAGCAGATCCGAGGCGGCGAAGGACGGTGTAGAAGGAACAGCTCCGGTGCGGTGGAGGGTGGCGAAGTTGGAGCGGCAGCGGTGAGGCGCAGGACGGCATAGTTGAACTGGCTCGGGTACGGACGGCTCGGCCTCGGCTTCAACTACTAGTCGTGGAGGGCGTTGCGGTTGAGGTTGCGGTGGACGACGACGTCAGGGTATCGGCTCCGGCGTGATGGAGGAGGGCGGCGGTTGATGGGTGGGATGGGGTGGCGGACGGAGGACGCCGGGGTTTCGCAGCTGGTGGAGAGGTAGTTTTGGCGCCCACGGAGTACGAATGGGGAATCAGACGGGTGGGGGAACCATGTTTTGGTCTGGGACGCGCTTGTTTTTGGCTTTTTTGAACAGAAATGGGACACGCTTGTTTGAAATTTTGGGAAAGTACAAACTTTGTCCCCCTCTTAAATTTCGGACCTACTACGGGTCGGGGGTAGGATGGTAATCCCAGGTGTCCCAAATAGTGGGCGGGAGCGATTTCGGCCGCGCGCATGTGTGCTTAGGCGGCCATTGTGTATGAATGTTTTTCGGATGCGGTTGCGTGGCGTCTAGATGAAGCTACAAACCTACCCCGGTTTAGACCTTTGGACGTCGGGCCGGTAGGTTTCACGGGTCGGAGTTATTAGAAAAGTAATTTCCTTGTACTACCAAACGTTGGTCTCACGCGGTTTCGGGCGAGTAGAGGCTCTTTTGGCGCTTCGTTCGAAATTTTGAAACACAAGTATTCACGTTTAGAGTACTCTTGAACTATGAGGATTGACCTAAATATACAATGTTATATTTGACCTTGTATGTTTGAAAACCTCATTAAATTATCCGCTTCTTTTTGAAATTTTGACATTTGAAAATCCTATAACTACGATTATTTTGGAATGGAGGAGCTAAATTTGAATCTATTTTGTACACGACTACATATGCTATTATGTACAAAATCAGAGCAAAGATTGGTGCCCCCATAATTTAGGTATGGTTTACAAATTCCATGATATCAAATTCAAATAATTGAATGGACTTCATGTTGAATTTGATTTTTTTAAACCACCTTAAGTTGGATTCAAATGTATGCTAGTTCATAGGTAGTAGCTATTTATAATGTCCATTGTGTAACTATCGTATGTATAATGTGCTTTACACACACAACATGAACTATACTCACGTTTATATTCGATTGCTAAAGCGATGCATTGTCTGGAGTTCAAAATACTAACTACGTGGATCAATTGTGTCGAATAATAACATAGACATGCTCAAATTCGATAGAATCTAGATGTCTGATGGATCAATGACCGCTCCTTACGCGAATTGCAAATATCATGATCCCATCCTAATATTTGGATACAATTTATATCTTTAATCAATGTGTAGAGCAGTCTTTTACGTATAGTTTCACTCTCCATCGATGGTCTCTCACACATGCTCACACATTCTCTCCCGAGGTGTCTTTCTCGCACACATGCTCTAGATATAACCCTCCCCCCTCTCGTAACCATTTACAACTGTTTTCACTAACCTTTATCACAAGCACTCTTCCTCTCGCAAACATACACACGCACAATCCTCATCGACCCTTTCTATATACATGGACCTGCCTACGTGTCTCATGTATGCACATTATGTTTATGCATGTCTCTCACGCATTGTCTCACACCTCTCTTCCTGATCGTCGAGTATGATTCTAGCAGAGCATTCTGTAGGATGCCCCTTAAAGTTAGGTTGGATGAATAGTAATATCAGAGATAAAGGGGTTACCTTAGTCCGAGAACCTAGGGTTACAAATCCTAGACGGCTTTGTTAGTGGACACAGAGTCCTTCACAATTCTGCTATCTTTGTCTTGTACGACTAGTCATCCATGGGTCTTCCTAAATGCGTCACGAGCCGACCAATGTGGCGCAGGACGGAACCGAACGAAGGGCCTCACCTCGACCCACCGGACCTCACACGGTGACACACCCTCTTCCCCCACGTCTCATTATCTTCTCACGCCCACACATACCAACACAAACACCACACACACAGAAAATTTCTCCTGGTGCCTCTATTCCCTCCCCCCTTGCATATACACACTCAAGGGAATGGAATCTCTTGTCGTGACGTCATATTTCTCTCTCTCTCTAGACCACTCTCATTTCTCGTGCTATCTCTCCCACGCCGCCCCGTCGGCCCCTCTATCCATGCCTCTCTCGAATACGTAATACACACACATACCTCTCTAGGCCCCGCCAAATGCATCAACTACACATTCACACATGTTACATCACGTACCCCATTGATCTAAAAAGCCCTCTCTTCACGTTTATTTTGCATACAACATTCCTTTTGAATAAAGTGTGGCCAAAAAATTATTTTAGAGTTTCTACATATATACAACATTACAAAGTTATATGGAGGAGTACGAACGCTAATTTGCATTGCATGGTGCCCACAATGATATTTATTCCGCACTGTGAATTTCTATATTTTTATACTATATACAAAGTTAGTCATAATAAAGAGAAACGAAGAGCATCTCTCTCTCCATCGCATACCCCCTGTACACCCCTTTCACGTATGCACACAAAACTATCTCCAGGTCCTCTAAAAGTAAGCCCCCAGAAAATTCACGCATGTTTCATCTTTCTCTCGCGATATATGCAATGACGATCATTGTATTTGAAGCGAAAGCACGATACGTACATTGGACTTCAGAATCCACTCATCACAGTCACCATTTACGTTTAGTGGTTATTATGCAGTCACGGGCTCACCGTACAACTCTGTATTTCCTCATGACATGACTAGTTGACCAGTTAAACGCTCCACGTGGCACCTCTAGTGTTGCATCACATTATCTCTCTACCATCGTGCCCACCTGTGGACTTGTATCTACTCTACATCTACACTCTTATAAAATACATAAAATACACTCTTATAAAAAACAGAGTTGGTGATGATGGTGTGCCTGCATCCTGCAATATAGGCCGTCCGATTTATAAGAGTGTATTTTATGTATTTTATAAGAGTGTATTTTATGTATTTTATAAGAGTGAGCCTGCCATCCTGCAAAATACATAAAAAATACTCTTATAAAAACACTCTTATAAAGAAACTATGGCAATTTTGCAAAACGGTACCCACACACCTCTCCACATTTGCAAATAAGGCCTTCCCTCGTTCATCCTTTTCTCTCACAAGATAAACAAGTCATGCAAATGCATCTTGATGTTACATGCAACGCACGGGCATCTTGCTAGAAGAATGAAAACAAACGACAAAAATATATTTGGACGGTGGTTCGAAGTCATGACCGCGGGCATAGCGGACAAGGTGGCCTTGTATTGGTATGCTGAGCCGTCTGTTTTAACACACAGGAGCTGGTGTGGTGATTATACACACACGCACGCATGCACATGAACTGCATCCACGCAACACTCACACAAACACATGCACCCACGCACGCACGCAACACTCACACGTACACACACAGCCACGCACACACGCAACTCACACGCACACACGCACGCATGCATGCACACACCAGTACACCACACGACCAACACACACTCTCACGCTCAAGTGCTCAACCTACATGTGCATGCGCACACATCAGGCCCTGACAGACACATACACAACCAAGTGATTCCCGCGCACGGGTTGGAGCCTTGTCACGCCTGCGTAAATTTGTGTTTATCTAACCTTTTGCCTATGCGAGCTGACAGGTGGGACCCACAACGAACATGGTCAATTTAACTAGTCAACATGGCGCCATGCAGACTATTTGGCCGGTCAACAGATTGCAATCCGATGCTGAGCTGTGAGCAAGTGACCGTATAATCACCGCATAACGTATATAGTGACCGTAATTAGCTTATTCTGAAGTTCGGTGACCGTATTACGCTTTTCTCTCTGTAGGCCCTCCAAAACTACATCTCTACACGTTCTCGCTTGTTACATCTAACAACTATATAATACAACACTACTACTACACTCTAACACAATAAATCATATGTGTTTTTAGTTTTACTAGATATCATATTGTTACTTATAATTATTCAGTTTGCATACATTAAAATTGCCTTTGAAATGTATGGCCAGTATCATCTACTGCGCGGGAAAAATCCCGCCCTTTCCTGTTTAATCGGGTTTGTATCGATGGATCGTGCGAAACAACAAAACTATAGTACTATACAGTACAAGTGACAGTTCACTGGGCCGTCGTGTCGTCTACTCCTCCGTCGTAAGAGCGGAGCGCTCACTTTCATAAATCTTCTAGTCCCTTTCGCCGACATGTCGGACATCAAGCTACCAGGTCCACGTGCCATGCCGGAATACAATGTAGAGCAGCCGGGGTGAAGCACCCCAGTCATGGCGCCGGCGTAGTAATGAGCAATGAGGCGTCAAATCACAAAGCTGCACCTTTCCCGCAGTTATGTTGGAGGGACGAAGCAACCATCATTTCACTCGTTGCTGAATCCGCTTCTCCCTCATCTTCTTCAACTTAACCACGTGTTGCTTCTGCTGTTGTTCTGCCTCATGTGGGACGCGGATCGGCTTGGTAAAGCACTGACACGTGGGACCGCATGTTAGCAAACCGCCAGGACAACGTCCTCGGGAAATAAGAAGCCTAATCCTAGACTTACAAAGGGCTACGTAGCTGCTACCTATACTTTCCATCTAATCTATATATGCCCCCCTGATTTTTAGGTGGGGTGGGCCTAATCCTCTCCTTTAATCCAATCAAATAGTCCCACATCACATCAGTTCGTAACTTTACGTAAACCATTACATGGATGTAGCATTGCTCAAATAAGAAACTTCCCCCACCATCCGCGCGGCAAAATCACCTCCTTTTTACTAATCTCGATTCTATAATTTTTTAGATCAATATAATTGAGATTTGTATAGATAGCACGCAGGAGAAAAATCAAGTGGTACGGTTAAGGGCATCCACAATGTGTAGCCAAATGTGAAAATAGCTTTTGGCATCGTGGGAACCATTGTGGACGGTGTTGCCAAAGCCAAAAAGATGGAACCGAAGCTCCCTGATTGATTGATTAAAGGAATAGAAAAATGCAACATCTCTCCTCTTTCTCCCATGCTTGGATGCATGTAGTACAGTATAGAGCATAGAGTCTACTCCCCTGTCCCTTCTATCACAAATCACAAAGCAGTGAGGCATCAAATCACAAAAGCACGGACAAAGCAACCATCATTTCACTCTTCGCTGACTCCGCTTCTCCATCGTCTTCTTCGAGAAGCCATCTCACCGCATTAGTTACTCCTAGTAGTACTAGTAAAGGACTTCCTGGATGAAAATAAGGCGTTTGTCTCGTCTTGCAGGCGGCACTTGCGAACGACTTACCGTGGTCTCCCTCAATGGTGTTCTCCGTCAAACGCACTTCGCCAAACCACCCAAAAAAAATCGTCGACGTCACCGCAATGGGGAAGGAAGTCAAATATAGTTACTACCTCCATTTTTTTGTACACAAGTCCAGTATATCAAAATTACAATTTGGAAAGGGCCACTAACACTAATCGAGGCAAAATTGATGGGGTTAGCAACCAAGGACATTAATATCCCCTGCATGCATGCGGAAGTGAGAAGGTTGGTTTGCATGGCGCTGCATTAATCAAGCGATGAGGAGTGAGATGGTTAGATCTTTGGTATTTGGAGAAAAAAATACGCATTAATTGACACGTGAAACGAGGATTTGTATCGATTAAATTCCGTGAAGGAAAACCCAGCCTTTCTTTTTTAACACTAGTACTCCTAGTACGTACGTACTTATCCTATTTGGGTCTAGGCCTTGCATTGCCAAACTTCGCCACACATTTTTGCCAAGCTTGCCTAAAGTTTTCAAAATGAGAAGGTGGTACACTTGCGCACGGCTATCGCGGTCGCACCGCACCATCATACGGTCGCTCCTGCATGTCGCGGTCGCACCGCACCCTCACAGAGTTGCTCCTGCACGCCGCAAACCCAACCAAGGGAACGCACCCTCACTGACACGTGTTGTCGCATGTGAACACACCAAACTCAGCCATCCTATCGCTGACACATAATTTTCATTCATAGAGTATGTTTATCCAACCGCATGTTGGGGAGTAACCGTACGGCCCGTGCGGTGGTCTGTTGGGGAAGAAGAAGAGGTGAGGAAGAAGGAAAGAAGGGTTAGGAGACGTAGGATATTCATCCAACCGCCTGAAATGGTAGACTGACCCAAGTTAGGCGACTTGCATAACAAATATATGTTTTTACACAACAAAAGATCCATAAAAACAACAACATAAAGAAAAACTATCACTGCTCGCGGAAAGAGACGACCTCGTCGTCTTTGGCTGCCGGTGCGAACCAGCCGTCGCTGCGACGTGTGTCTCCGCACCGTGGTTGTCCTCGGCCTCCAGCTACTCCTTCAACCAGAGTGTGCGGGCGCTCTGCACGGACGAGAGCACAGCCCGGTTCAAGTCGAGGACGTCCGGTTCCGCCTGCAGGAGGGCCTCGATGGCAGCGGCATCCGCGCGCTCCGCGTCAAGTCGAGCCTCCGCCGCTTGGCTCAAGTCCAGGACGTCCAGTTCCGCCTGCAGGAGGGCGTTGATGAGAGTGGCATCCACGCGCTCTGCATCGAGTCGAGCCTCTGCTGCCCGGTTCAAGTCCAGGACGTCCGGTTCCGCCTGCAGGAGGGCCTTGATGGCAGCGGCATCCGCGCGCTCCGCCTCAAGTTGAGCCTCCGCCGCCCGGTCCACATCCATGACATCCGGTTCTACCTGTAGGAGAGCATCGATGGCAGCGACATGCGCGCGCTCCGCGTCATGTTGAGCCTCTGCCTCCGGGTCCTCCTTTAGTATCGCCATGTTGAACCGCTGGTCCGCCTGCACCATGGGGGACTCAGACGCCGGCACGATGTCGACGTCCATCGTCTCATACCCATCGAGGGCCTTCTGCGCCGCGACCTCCACCATGAACATTGGATCGGCTTCCTCCTCCTCGTAGCTTGGCTCCAGAGAACTCGGGGATTGGCCTGCCGCAAAGCGAGCTTGGGAACGGAGGTCTGTGGCGCCGATCGCCGCCGCGATTTCTACGCGGCGCTCCGGCGTCAGCATCTTGTAGTAAGTGATCTTGCGGTGCACCATGGCTTTCCGGCGAACTAGGGGACGCTTGATGCGGGCTAGGGGATCGAAAGGTGGGGGAATGGGCTGGAGATTTGGTGTGGTTGTAGGGCAGTGGATGGCGTAGGCCGAGCAGCGAAGGTTCTGGTGTGAATAGTGGTTCTGATGACGACCGGTCAATCGGTTTTGATTGTACATCGCTCTTGTCACGTTCGCGTTGCAGCCCGGCATGCTGGACCCTCCACGTCGCTCACCGAATGGAACACGCTTCGTCTTGCGTTTTCGCTCTCTTGTGGGATCGCAGTTGAGAGCAAACCGACGTCCCTCCCCCTCCCCCGCCCGCGTCATATATTATACCACCACTCCCTCCGTTTTATGCGGAGTAAATAAAAACAGAGGGAGTATACTACGGATGAGGATCCCCTGACGTGGCCGAACCCATTGAGTAACTGACATGCGGGGCCTAGCAAGCATGGGGTCCGCTAGTAAGTGATCGAACGGGAGGGTAAGGCAGGGATACCTACGTCAGAGGATCCACTTCCACTATACTACTTTGACCAAATGTTAGAGTAATAATATATGACATGCAACTTACACAAATGTTCGACTAATAATATATGACATGCAACTTACACAAAGCATACAGGGTCTAACGTGTTTTTCGAGGCTAACTTTGACCAAATGTTAGAGTAATAATATATGAAATGCAACTTACACAAAGCATATGGTCAAATTCGTATGTGAAAGGAGTTTCCAATGATATAATTTTCACATTATACATCTCGTGTACTATTAATCTTGTCAATAGTCAAATTGGAAACCATCTCGAGTACAAATCTAGGAGTACGTACGAATCTAACAATATTGATTGGGCGTTGTTGAATGTTGATACCTTTTTGATCAAAGTAGATATACTTTGACGACACATAAAACTTATATGTAAACTAGAAAGGATAGGAGGGAGTATATTGTACGTTCAAAAATGAAACGAACATTGAATACCCTTTATATATGATATGCGGATGCTATGATCACCGGTTCAAAATTTTGAGTCCGCCTTAGGTATCACGTGCCCCCACTCGTTCCCTCTTGATTTTATCTCGGGGTCCGGAGATCTATTGAAAGAGGACTAGGGTGGGTACATGCTAATGATACTCGGCGGAATGTTCAAATGAGGCATGCGGGAGGATGGACTCGACTAGAGGGCGACATGATCGATGGAGAAGAGGGTTGGAGAGGAATGAGAAATAAGCAAACGCCACATGATTATACTTGAACGGCTCAAATAAACAATAAGTTGTCTCGCTTGGCCTACATAGTGAAAGGCCTAATGCGCAACGCGGAGCACTGACGCTCGAATATGGCCGGGAAAACAGGGAAACAAACATGAGGGGCACACCCGTCGGGACGACGTAGCGTAGACTAGTCCAATGGAGGAGCTGGCCCACGACCTCCTCGCCACCGACAACCGTTCATGTGGGTCGTTCGGGCCAACAACGGGGCGCAGCTCCAGGACCACCTCTGGACACGACGACCGCGGTGAGCAACACGCTCATATCGTCGCTAGACACGGTCGGTTTTAGTTTGCCGAGGGTGGCGTTAGTGTTGTGGAACGACTAACGGTATGTTTGGTTTGTGCCCAAGGTTGCCCCATCAAAGCATTGGGTAGCCAAAATTTTGGTTGAGGTATTGGTTGCCCATGATTTGGCCGACATTGGCAAGAAAAATGAACTTGAGTTGGCTAGAGTTCATTGGCATGCCAAAGAAATGGCAACCATCCAAACAAAGACCAATCTTTGGGTCATGACCAAAATTTTGGTTGAGGTATTGGTTGCCCATGATTTAGCCGACATTGGCAAGAAAAGTGAACTAGAGTTGGCTAGAGTTCATTTGCATGCCAAAAAATGGCAACCATCCAAACAAAGACCAATCTTTTGGTCATGACCAAAATTTTGGCAAGGTGCACTTCGGCCACAATCCAAACACACCCCAACACCCGGCTCGTCGAGGATGCACGGGGCGCCGCGACGCGTCCGCGGAGTGGTGTAGCGCGGCCAACTGCATCCTCTGGACCTGAGACCATGCCGGGTCGTCTTGCTTTTTCAATGACATGCGGGGATCGCATGTGAGCAAAGGGCATCTCCAACGTTGCCACGACCGCAGCTGACTACCCTGGCACACCAAAACCCTCGTCCCTCGCACCGTCGCGTGGTGCGTTCCCAGCTGGCGCCAGCTGCCCGCATTCATGCCGTCCGTTCGTATGTCGTCATTAAGAGGCTCGGTGGCCGTGGAACCAACTCTAGCGAGTTAATGACGCACCCGGACGCTTGGCCTCACCAGAATGCGCTACTTAAAGCGGCAACGCCCAGCTAACCTCCACACCATAGCGCATCGTCCTCCTACCTGGAACCACATCCGCCATGACCGCAAGCGCGAACGCTCTACGGGAGAGCTTGTCTTCGGGGATGGAGCTCGAGGTCGCCGCCCTCGCTCAAGTCGCCGCACAAGCAGTGGCCACGCTGGCGGCCGACGACGGGAGCACCGTCAGCCACGCGTCCTACTTGCCTCCGTCCAATGTCCGGCACCGCCGAGGTCGGGGACTCTCCAAGGATGAGTAGGGCATGGGAGGCGACAGGGCATGGTGTGCCAACTGGCCGGTCCGTCTCCCGTGTTATACTTTGTCTTGCCAGAGACCGCACCTTCACTTCACGGGTCTTGAACCCCGCCCCCGTACATGGAGATCACAGATGGAGGACGTCGGTCACCGCCGTAGAATAGGTTTAGGGTCGGGTTTCTTTTATTTTTTTGTCCTATAAAAGTTCAAAATGTAATGAAAATCTGCCGTGTTTGCATTAATCTCGGCCGGTGTATATGAACTTTCACAATAATATACATATTGTAGGAGTACTAGCAAGATGCCCGTGCGTTGCATGGAAGATCAAGATCTTGTGGGAGAAAAGGATGAACGAGGGAAAGCCTTATTTGCAAATGTGGAGAGGAGTGCGGGTAAATTGTCATAGTTTCCTTCCTATCCGTTAGATATAGATCGGACGGCCTATATTACAGGATCGGACACATCTTTCTACATCTACGGGAACCTACGAAAGGGTTAACGTAAATTGCCTCTCTCTCTCCTCCCCTGATTTTCATGGTGGTGGGCCCCTCCCTCCCCAATCTACAATCAACAGCTGACATGTTTCACATTACGTTAATTACGTAACTGGGATTACGTAGGTGTAGCATTACTCGTCCTAAAAAACCCAACTAAGCCAACCTCCCAGCATATCACGCGAGAAAAGACCCGGCCACGCCGTTTTAGTCGGGATTACTGGATTACTAGTAGTATTATCGATGGATCGTGCAAAGCAACATATTTTTTTTGAGGGGGCGAAGCACCTAATTTAAAATGAAAAAATGGGGAACACTCACAGCACTCCTGTCGCGGTCGCATTGCACCCCACACACGTCCGGTCCTGCACACGGCTCACGCAAACGGAACGCGCTTCGGCTTGCCTCTTCACTGACACGTGGGACTGCACTTGGAGAAACCGACCATGCGCCAAACTCCCCCCGCCCACCACACGAAAATCCTCCCCCACCACACCCAAAAATTCCCCCCAAATCCGGTTCAACCGCCCTTCGGCCAACTAGCCAATAATATTCCCCAAACCCCCTCCCACATGTCCCCCTCCACTCCATTCGCTCCGCCAAAGCCGCCCTCCCCGCCGCGCCGATACGTCGGCGCCGCGGTTCGGCGATCCTCTCGCACCCACAGTACGCTCTCGTAGACTGCCGTCCTCTAGCTGCGCCGCCACCTCGGGCTATGTTCTTGTGGAGGCGCACGGCGGTCAGCGCCGCCACCGCTGGCGACGTGCGTGTGGAGACGCACGACGATCAGCTTCTCCCACGGTACGCGCATGCTAGACTGAGGCCCCGTTCATGTCGGTGTAGCGCTGAATGTTAGCTGATAGAAACTGTTAATCTCACTGTTTGCCGAAGTAGTTTACTGTCAATATGCTCTGCTTAAGAAGCTTCCTTGCCCTGTTCTGCACTCAATCTGCTTAGCTGAGATGGCATGCCAAGGCCGATTAGTTGCTAAATTATCCTGCCATATATTTATTGTGACGTAGATTGCCATGGTCTAGTAGCCAATCTTTTAGCTGAAATAGCTCTACACCGTTTTATACTCGATCTTTGTTGCTGCGATGGCCTTCGATAGTTCGATGGCTGTGTGCTCGGCCTCATTGACTGCTGAAACAGTCTGCCATAATTTGGCACTCAAATCTGTTTGCTGAATTAGCTTTACATAGATTTCGTTACTTAGATCTGCTCGTCCAATATCTTGCCATAGCTTTAGACATCGACCTAGGTATTTTTTTTCTGGACTTCATAAAAAAGCATATATGTTTTTCCTGTAATATCTAGTAGAAGAACTAATTTGTATGTCTAATAGATGGACATGACTTGGATAACTTCTGCTCGAAGATTCTTCGCTGCATATGTCGAGGGGGTTGAAAACTTCATGAACTTTACCGGAGCTGAGTACGGTGGTCTGAAATCAGATGTGCTCTGCCTGTGTAGCAGTTATATGAATTCAGTTACAAGACCCCAGTCAACTGTGCAAAATCATCTACACTTGTATGGGATGTTGGTCACATATACTAGGTGGGTTCATCATGGTGAAGCTGTGAACGTCAATGTTATTGACTACGTGGAAGCAGCAGATCACCATCTTGATCTGCCTGATGCTCAGGTGGAAGAGGAGGAGGAGGTGGTGGTGGCGGAGCCAGTGAGTTTGACCAACATTGAAACAATGCTACGAAATGCTCGTGCATTCTGTGAACTTTCACCTGCAGAAGAAAAACGGTGGGCCCGCATGTTGGAACAATGCAACGTTGCTGTCACCCCAGGAAATAAGCTGTCGGTATTCTCAGCTATGGTCACCTTTCTTCAGGCGAAGACATCTGAGCAGATGACCAACAAATCATTCGATGCGATGTTGGCTGCTTTCCGTGAATCTTTCCCAGATGCATCTGAGCTGCCACACACCTACAGTAAAATGAAGAATTTCCTTCGTGCAGTTGGAATTGGATATGATATGACCATGTTTGTAAGAATAATTGTGTTCTGTTCCGGAAGGATTATGCCAACTTAAGTGAATGCCTGAAATGCAAATCATCAAGATGGAAAGATGGCGATGCTATGAAGAGGATTCCTCATAATGTTCTGAGACATTTTCCAATTACACCAAGATTGCAGAGGTTGTTTCATGATGCTAAAAGAAGAGATGATGTACTGTGGCATTCTAGGAACCAAGAGTACAGAGATCAGAATGTAATGAGCCATCCATCTCATGGTAGTGAATGGAAAAGCTTCAATGATAAACACAAAGAGTTTGCTGCTGACCCGAGAAACATTAGACTTGGCTTAGCTTCAGATGGATTTAACCCATTTGGCCACTAGAGTGCCACATATAGCATGTGGCCAGTGCTTGTTATCCCTTACAACATGCCTCCAAATGTCTGCACCAAAGAATCAAACTACATGATGGCCTTGCTTATCCCAGTTCCAAAAAGTCCTGGAAAGGATTTTGATTTGTTCATGGAGCCTCTTGTGGAGGAACTTCAACAGCTATGGAAGGGTGTTCTCACTCGAGACCTATATAGCAGCCCACCAGCTGATTTCTTTCTGCGTGCTGTTATAATTTGGTGCATCCATGATTATCCGGCTTTGGGCACTATGTCAGGGCGAACGACACATGGTTACAATGCATGTGTTCGCTGTGACAGGAATCCGCTGTCATACGCAATACTTAGCAAGATCTGTTACATTGGACACCGCCGTTTCCTTGCCAAGGACAAGCCGCATCCTAGAAAACACCGAAGACATGTGTTCAATGCAAAGCATGAAAACCGTGATGCGCCAAAGAGGCTCACCGCCGATGAGTTGCAAGTGGAATTAGAGAAGGTCAGGCATATTACACCAGGAAACCATCCTGGTAATGGTAGCGGGAAAAGGAAGCGTGGCAGGGTAGAATAGAGATTATTGTTTACCCATAGGTCCACTTTGTGGGACTTGGAGTATTGGAAAGATTTGGATCTGCGGCATAATCTTGATGTGATGCACATGGAGAAAAATATATGTGACAGCATTATCGGCACACTTCTTAATATTGAAGGCAAGACGAAAGATACCTTAAAATCTAGGATTGATTTGACACACCTGGGTATCAGAAAGGATTTGCAGGTGCAAGATGAAGGTAAACCATGGGATATGGCACCAGCTGTGTACGTCTTGGACAAGGTAAAAAGAAAAGAATTCTGCGAGGTCCTGTCACGTGTGAGATTCCCACATGGATTTGCTTCCAAACCTGAAAGGAGAGTCAGTGCAGATGGAAACAAGGTACAAGGGTTGAAAACTCATGACTGCCACGTCCTACTTCAAAGGGTTTTACCTGTCATCCTTAGAGGATTGGGCCGCCCTGACTTATACAGAGCAGTTTCAGAGTTGGGACAATTCTTCAGGGAACTCTGCAGTAGGAATATCAGGATAGATGCTTTGGAGCGTCTTAGAGACAAGATACCAACTATCCTATGCGACCTTGAGAAGATATATCCTCCAGCCTTCTTTGATGTGATGGTGCATTTGGCTGTTCGTCTACCTGATGAGGCACTACTTAGAGGTCCAATATAGTATGGCTGGATGTACCCTATTGAAAGGCGGCTAGGCACTTTCAAGGGCTATGTTAGGAACAGAGCTAGACCCGAGGGTTCCATTGCAGAGGCCTACATTGCTACAGAAGCGTTGACATTCTGCTCAAAATACATTGAAGCAGCTGATCAGCTTAGCAAAGAGGTGGGTGAAGACAATCCCGGGCTCAATGTTTTCGATTATTCTGTTCGAGTTATAGGGAAGAGTCGACAAGAGGACAAACCTAAAGATTTGGACAAAATGGTTTGGTATGTGTTGAATAACTGTCCTGAGATACTACCTTATATCAAGTAAGTGTAGTACTGCAGCTTATACATCGTAATCTACTAAACTTGCAGCACATTCTTATATATTGTGCAGCATCTACAAAGAGGAGTTACTTCTGCAAAATCCAAGAAACATTGACAAACTGGTTATGGCATGATTTGCGAAATGGTTCAAGAACCATGTAAGCTTTTGAAGTGCACTATCAGTTTTTTTAATATATTGAGTACATAAGATGATCAGCTTGTCTATTTTCTAACCATAGGTTAAGAAGATGCGGGAGGATGGGTAGGCAGTTGATGATGCCCTTTACTCACTAGCAATGGGTCCTGATACTCGGGTAAGACATTATGAATCTTGCGTTGTTGGAGATGTGCGCTACAACACCCTTGCACGAGACGAAGGCAGGAAGACACAAAACAGTGCCATCATGAGCACGGATACGTATGACAAAGAGACAACTAAAATGTATGCTAACATAACAGACATTATTCAGTTGCAGTATATCTCCAATTTCGAGGATCATCGGTGTGTGGTTCTGTTGTGCTGTCGTTGGTATAACCTGTTTTCCAGGATCGCAAAACCCAGAGCTGATGATTATTTCAAATCCATCAATGTCAAGGCGGCGTACCAGACCAACGAGCCTTTTATTTTGGCAAATCAAGCAACACAAATATTTTTCTTGGAAGTCACATTTGCACGTAGCGATGACTGGAGAGTATTGCAAAGGTTTGAGCAGAGGAATTCGTTTAATGAAGTTGCACAACAAGATGATGCTTACACTGCTCCTGATGTACAAGATAACACAGATGTTCCTAATATCTTTGAGAACCATCACGTCAATGACACCGGCGAAAAGATTGCGTGTCGTGTTGTGGACATACAAGAGTTGATCAAGAAGAAGCCAATGTTCGAGGATGTTGAGGACGAAGAAGAAGATGACACCGTGGGGAATTACGATTCAGACTGATACACATGGCGAAGATGTTGACGCTGCTGCTGCGGATGATGATTACTTTTCCTTTGTCGTATTTGCCTGTCAGAAGACGTTTTTTATCTACTATGTGAAATTGTGTTTGCTATGACAACTGAAACCTAATGAACATGTTGTTTAGTATTTTGCTGTGAGAACATCACTTGTTATGTATGCTGATTTGTGTTTGGTGATTGTATGGCAACTAAAACATGATCACATTGTTGTTTAGTTGTACTCATATTTGGCTGTGAAACTTGAATTTGATGACATAGTTTGCTATTGGAATGCAATTTGCTCGACGTCTTCGAATGAGAACAAAGCTGACCCGACAGGGCCTCTGCTATTTATTTATTTATATGAGCAAAAGGGGATACCCCCAGATTTCCATTAATAGAAATCATTAGATGTTCACAACACTACGCCCAGCCTGCTACACAGGTTTCATTCATTACTAGTTTCAGCAAAGTGCTCATGTCGTAGCCACTGAAAACATCACGAGTGCTACATACACTGCAAATAAAGAGATAATCATCCTACAGAGCACATCGATTTTGCCCATTATCTTCACAAGCTCTTTCATCTCGTCATTGCTGTCAAGGCCATTCAGCAGCTGTTGCTTGGCCATGATCAGAGGAACTGCATCTTCAACCTTCTGCTCTGCATCTTCCTCTTCTGCCGTTCCTTCAGTTACTTGTCCAACACCCCAACCTGCTGGTATTGGGATTCCTCGGCTAACCAAATAATCAGCGTAGTTGCATTCCCCCACATCAGCAACTTCCCAGAAATAAAATCACACGAATCTTCCCTTTTTTGCACGAATCAAATTGGTAGATCATCAACCAAACTATTAAAAAATCAGCAACTGAAAGCAGCAGAACAACACTTAAACATATTATTACCCCATGATTCGGGCATTTGTAGAAGACTCACCCAGGGTTGTGGATTGTGGTTGAGACGCGACGGATGACTCTGTGTGATTTGCAGCAGTGGCACCACACCAACGGCAGCGGGTTGCGATGAGCAATCGGCTGCGGTGCGCGTGCCGGCGAGGGTGTGATGAGACCCACAGGCGATGGTACGGGTTGTGACTTGGCGCATATCTAGTTGTTGCCTGCTGAAGAGAAGGTGGACGAGCAGCCAGCGGACATGGTTGCTGCGGCCAGAGCTTCTGATGCTAGGCAGAGTAAGTAGAGAAGAGGAGAAGCGAATGTTGGATTTGTCAGTTTCATTACTTGGAGAGTAGCATAGCACCATATATAGTCATAGTCTAGGTTTGGATTCGAACCAGCTATAGGAGCACGTCTTTCTTTTTTCTAAAACTCGGCAACGTCTCTTTACTGGTACACTAGCTTGTTCTATACGCCTTCCCAAGTCTTTGATTTTCTTTCCCTTTTTTTTCGAGGAAGGAAGGAGGAAAAAATTGAGAGTTCCTGGGACTCGAACCCAAGACCTCTCGGTTGAAAACCAAGGGTGCTAGTCACTTATGTGGCGAATGTTCCGTGTGAGGAGAACGGCAGCCGAACGCATTTTCCTCGCAGTTTTCTTCCTATATATAAAAAAGTATGCTACTTGGTGTCCGCTTAGTCAACAAACGATTGTGCCAACCTTGACCGTTGGATTGACATTCAACGTCTGTCACGTTTCTTCAGTCTCTTCTTCCTCGAGCCGCCAAAGCCAAACCAGCGCCGCGGGACCGCCTGCTCCCGCCTCCCACGGCTGGTTGTGATCTGCCCCGGCTCCTGTTCGTTCCCGTCCGAGGCCTCACCATCGTCCTCCGCCTTGGTTCGCTCGCCGCAGCGCCACCCTTTGGTGTTGTCAACATGGTCAACAACCGAGAGGAATAAGGAGATGACTGTACATGGTGAGGATGACAGTAGGGACCCAGCAGCGCGTGCAGTAATTTTGTTTTTTTGGGACGGAGAAGGGTATCAACTGGGTTGTGCGGGACCCGTGGCCCGTCTAGCCCAAGCTTTTATTTCATATGTTTAGCACATGACCAGCCCAGTTTGTTTTTTCCTTTCTGAAAATTGCTAGCCAGCTATTTTGTTTTTTGCAGGATAACCAACGTAGGCCTACTTGCTTTTCTATGCCCTGCTGGGCCCGAAATCTTTCAAGACGAGGAGGGATGCATTTTGCCCAGAAAATGGGCTATAAGTAATAAGAAATGGGCTATAAGTAATAATAAATGGGCTGTAAAATGAAAAAATACAACAAACAGACAATTAGTTCCAAAATACTGTTTTCTTTCGAATTTTGATATTTTAAATTTCATTGTTTTTGTGCGGGTAAAATTTCATTGAATGTAAGTTAAGGTATATTTAGATTTAAAATTAATTTGAATCTGGCTAGAAATTTCGGGTTGTATGCTGTTTGGGACAGATTTGGAGGCTAACTTGTGGGTCTACTAGGTTGACGTGTACTTTGGCTTTGTCAACTTAGTCCACAAACGATTCTAGCAGCAGTGACCGTTGGATTTTAATCCAACGGTTGTGCTGCTTCTTCAATATCTGATCTTCTTGCTCCAGCCGCCCAAACCAGCTCCGGTGGGACTGCCTGCTCCCGCCTCCCATGGCCGGCTGTGCTGCCGCACAGGCCGCACCGCCCCACCCTACTTCATTGCTGGCCAGGCCATTCCTCTACTCACCCACACCTCCTGTTATTTTCCAGCGACGGCAGCCGGACCAGTAAACCCTCGTACTCCCCACCGCGTGGGCAACCATTGGCTAGTCTTCCCCGGCTCCGTGTCGTTCCCTTCCTAGGTGTCACCGTCGTCCACCGCCATGGTGCTGTCGGCGCGGCCTGGTCAACTTGGTCAACAAACGACATCCATCAGCCGTGGACTGTACGCGCAAAATAATGATTCCTCCACCTGACAGCTAGGACCCACCGGAAGGGCCTCTGTATTTCACGAAAAAAACGTTCCCCCCGCTGACATGTCGGACCCACCAGCTATATCCGCAAGCAAGGAAGTGCCTCCTTATTACGCACAAAAAATGGAATACGCCCTGCTAGCTGGGACTCACCATAGTGGGAGGATGACTTGTGGGCCAACAAAGTTGACGGGGACGGAGGGCTTTGTCAACTTAGTCAATATGAACGATTCTAGCTCTAGTGACCGTACGATGTCCATCCAACGGCCGTAGTGCTTCTTCAACCTCTGGTCTTCTTGCTCCAGCCGCCCAAAGCAGCGCCGGTCGTGCCGCATGCTCCTGCCTCCCGTGGCTGGATGTGCTGCCGCGGAGGCCTCACTGCCCCCTACTATTCCCACCACTGGCCAGGCCCTGCGGCGACTGCAGCCTCACACCGCAGCCGAACCAGTGAACCCTCGTACTCCTCTCCGCGTGGGCTTCCACTGCCACGTCTTCCCCGGGTCCGCGTCGTCCCCTTCCTAGGCCTCGCCGTCGTCCACCGCCGTGGTCCTCTCAGAGTGGCGTGGTCAACGTGGTCAAGGAACGACTTCCATCGGAAGAGTACTATACGTGGAGAGGCTGACAGCTGGGTCCACGACCACAACCCAGTTTTTTTGTAATTTGCCAAGTAAGTCGCTTTGTCAGGCCTGTTGGGTTGCAAATCTTTCAAGACGAGGAGAGCTTTCATTCAGCTGGCCGAGAAAATGGCCCATCAGTAATGAGAAATGGGCTGTACATTTTTAAAACACATCAAACTGGCAATTAGTTTCAAATATCTATTTTTTTCATTTCAAGATTTTAAATGACATTAATTTTTATGCGTGGAGAATTTGTTGGATTTTATATTGATATACATTTATTTTTAAAATCAGTTTGAACGTGAGTCGAAATTTCGGGATTAAAAACAGTTCGGACCGCACCGAAATATGCAAAATTTCGTATAATTTTTTAACCGTGGCCACAATTCGGGCTGTAATGCTAACAAAAAGAATATGGGCTCCAATAAAAACCTTAAGAATTAGCAAATGGGCTGAAAATTATTAGAAAGAATGGCAGATGGGTTGTATGCTGTTTTCCACAGATTTGAGGCTTTCCTAAAAAAAGGTTGACGCACAAGCAGTGATTGTTGGATGTCCATCCAACGGCCGTCGTGCTTCTTCAATCTCTGCTCTTCCTGCTCCAGCCATCAAACAAGCTCCGGCGGGACTGCCTGCTACCTCCTCCCCGCGGCCGGCTGTGCTGCCGCGCAGGCCTCACCGCCCCATCGTACTCCCATCGCTGGCCTAGCCTTCCCTCTACTCACCCACACCTGCTGTTATTCTCCAGCGACGGCAGACGAACCAGTAAACCCTCATACAGTCATACTCCCCTCCGCGTGGGAAACAACTATCGAGTCTTCCCTGCCTCTGTGTCGTTCCCTTCCTAGGCCTCGCCGTCGTCCACCGCCCTGGTGCTCTCGGCGCGGCCTGGTCAACGTGGTCAACGACCGACATGCATCTGAAGTGGACTGTACGTGGAGAGGCCGACAGCTGGGTCCACGGCTGCACGCAAGGAAATGCCTCCTTATTACGCGCAAAATAATGATTCCTCCACCTGACATCAGGGACCCACCGAAAGGGCCTCTATATTTCGCGAAAAAAACGTTACCGCCGCTGACAGCTCGGACCCACCAGCTATATCTTCGCACGCAAGGAAGTGCCTCCTTATTACGCACAAAAAAATGAATACTCCCCCTGTTAGCTGGGACCCAGTATAGTGGCAGGCTGACTTGTGGGCCTACTAAGTTGACGGGGACGGAGGGCTTTGTCTATCGATGTTCTGGGAACGGGGGTCCCCAGACTTGCCTGCCTGCAGCCTGCGGCGTGGCTCAAAAGGGGGCCCAGCATGGCCCATCTTCACCAACACAAGCCCAAGACCCTCTCGAGGGGCCAAGCCTCGCGGGGAGGACGACGCGGAGCTTCCTCAGGCATGGCCTCGTCAGGCTGGCTCACGAGGAGGCAGAGAGATCAAGGCGGGGTACCTCACGAGGTGCCCATGACGCAAGCCATGACGACCGAGGGCGCCAGGAGGGTGCCAGCCCGTGCAGTGTCCTCCTTCCCTCTTTGGTGCAAAGGGGGCAAGCGCAGCCGCGGAGTACCGAGGCATCAGGCAAAGGTTGCCATTTCGGTGCAACGAGACCAAGACCAGGAGGACTACGAGACGGAGGTCACCGTGGAGCCCAAGACGGCGTCATCACCAGAGCTTTGCGCAGGCGAAGACTACTTTTGTCAGGGTAGCTTGTACTAGCTGTCCCCCTTCAAATTAGCCCGCCATTGTTGGCTCCCTTCCCGCTCGATATTTGGGAAGAGGACCAGGGCCTCTATAAATAGGACCAGCCACCCACAGAGCAAGGGGCCCCCGGGTGTTTGGAAGGTTAGAGAAGATCAGGAAGAGAGATAGAGAGAGAGAGAGAGAGAAAGGTGACTGAGCTCCTCCCAGCAGTTCATCGCCCCATCGAAGAACAGACCCTCACGAGGCAGTTCTTCCTTGTATTGTTCATCATCATCAGCCCAAGAGGCAATCCACCACACCACACACTGGAGTAGGGTATTACACCACAATGGTGGCCCGAACCAGTATAAACCCTACGTCTCTTGTGTTGTTCTTGCCATAGTTTAGATCCTAGCCAGGCGGAGGGGTGCAGGTAGGTAGGAGGCGAAATCTCCGTGCGCACCCCAGTGTTCGAACCTCAAGGGTCTGCCGGAACCCAAAATCCGACATTTGGCGCGCCAGGTAGGGGTGCGCCGGGATTCGTCTTCCACCACCCCGTTCTCCTCCGACCATCACGCCCATGTCTGACGCTCGTCGGGCCCGCGCCGAGCGCAGGGCCGTGCTCGCTTCCCGCGTCGCCCAGACGGCCCCTGTCAGCGGGCGTCCTCGCCGTTCCCCGTCACCTGCCGTCAACGCCGCCACCGTCCCGGCGGGGGACGAGCGGCAAGCATCGTCCCAGCATCCGTCCATGCGGCAAGACGGCCGCACTGCAACTCCCTCGCTCACCCCAGTTGGTTCTTCGTCCCGCGCGCTCCGCGCGCCCATGGAGGCTCGAGCTGCACTCATCGCGGCGAACGAGCTCCTGCGCTACCGCCCCATTGACGACGTCTACGAAGAATGGCTCGACCGCGTCGCCGAGCTCGTCCGCGCCGCAGGGGGCTCTCCTGCGCCGTCCGTTCCGCTGCACTGCACCCCGCCCCGCGCGGGCAATGAAGCTCCGGCGGCGCCCCGACCGCCTCCTCCTCAGGAAGGCGCCATGGATCCAAGGCGCGTGGCCCCTGGGTGGAACCCGCTCTGTCAGGCGCCAGCACAGCAAGAGCAGAGCTGTCAAGAAGTCCCTCGCCCGCAAGAAGCTGCCCGGGCGCTCCCTGCTCCAGCACGTCGTGACTATGCTCCTGCTCCCGCGCGTCAAGACCCCGCGCTGCTCCCAGCTGCAGCGCGTGGGGATATCCAAGACCAAGCTCCCCGGCATCCAAGACCTCCTGTGGCCACAGCAGGCTGTCGTGCCTTCACCGCCGAGCTACGCAGCGTCGCATGGCCCGGCAAGTTCAAGCCGGACTTGCCTCCTCGCTACGACGGCACGGCTGACCCTGCGGAGTTCCTCCAGCTCTACGAGCTAGGCATCGAAGCTGCCAACGGAGATGAGAAGGTCATGGAGAACTGGTTCCCCATGGCACTCAAGGACGGGGCCCGCAACTGGCTCCTGAACCTGGCTCCAGGCACAATCTCCTCCTGGGACGAGATGCGCACCCGCTTCATCGCCAACTTCCAAGGCACTCGCGACCGGCCACCCGTCGTAAGTGACATGCGCCGCATCAAGCAACAGCCCGGGGAGAACCTGCAGAAGTACATCCAGCGCTCCAACAACGCGCGGCTCAAGATTCCCAAGGTGACCGAGGAGGCCATCATCTCGGCCTTCTTCGACGGCGTGCGCGACGTCAAGATGAAGGAGGAGCTGGCGATGCATGAAGACCTGTGCACCTCCTTGGAGCTGTTCAACCTAGCAACCAAGTGGGCCAGGGCCGAGGAAGGGCGTCTCTCCCTCCTCGAGCTGCCTGCCGCAGACCCAGAAGATAAGAAGCCCAAGGCCAAGGATGTGAAGCACAAGGGGGCTGCCGTGCTCGCAGCAAAACCAGACACCAAGCGAGGCAGAGATCAGCCAGAACCTTCCAAGGGCGGCCGGTACTGTGTGTACCACGACCTCCACACCCACAACACCAACGAATGACAAGAGCTCCGAGCCGTGCGAGAAGGAAGGATCGGCCGTCGCCCTGACCACAGTGACCGGGGCTACGGCCGAGGAGGAGGAAGGAACGCAGGACGCTGGGAAGACCGTGGCCCGTGCCAAGGGTGGCGTGACCAACCTCGCGAGGATCGCTGGCAAGACCCGCCTCGCGAGGGAGGCTGGAGGGATCAGCCTCGCGAGGGGAACTGGAGGGATCAGCCTCACGAGGATCGCCCACAAGGCAACGCAGGCCTCCCACCGCTGCCGCCGCAGCCAAGGAGAAACGAGGACCGCCAGCAGGACGAGGGGGCTGGGGGCTTCCAGGAGCCGCACGCGATCGCCTGCATCCTGGGCGGGGCACAAGCCCCAGCCTCTCAGCGCATCTTCAAGCAGTTCGCCCGCGAAGTGAACGCAGTCCTCCCCAGGCTCGAAGCCACGCGCCCTCTCAGGTGGTCGGCATGCGCCTTCACGTTCAGCTCAGCAGATCAGCTCAAGTGTGCGGCTACAGCCGGAGTCCTCCCGATGCTTTGTTCCCCAATCATCAGCAACGTGGTGGTCACCAAGACCCTCATCGATGGCGGGGCAGGGCTCAACGTCCTGTCCGTGGAAACATTCAACAACCTCCAAGTGCCCTACAGCCAGCTTCAACCAACCAAGCCTTTCTCCGGTATCATCGGCGGCTCCACGGTCCCGATTGGGTAGGTCCGCCTCCCTGTCACCTTCGGGGCACGCGATAACTACCGCACCGAGCTCATCGACTTCGACGTCGCTCACATTCGCCTACCGTACAACGCCATCCTTGGGTACCCAGCGCTGGCCAAGTTCATGGCCGTAACTCACCACGGCTACAACGTCCTCAAGATGCCAGGAAGTGGCGGAGTCATCACGGCGCCCTGTGAAGAGAAGGACGCGGTGCGTTCCCTGGAACGATCCTTTTAGGCCGCGTCACTGGAAGACCCGGATCGTGGAAGCAGGAGGCCTCCCGAGACGGCCCCTAAGAAGAAGAAGACATCGTCCGGCCCGACCACTCAGGAGGCAGGCCCCTCTGGGCCCGCTCCTGCCCAGGGGGAACCTCCTTCCATCGCATAGGAAAGCGCGCCCAGCGCCCTCCTCAGGCAGGGCTCGGGGGCTCTCCCCTCGAGGGCCACCGACCTAGCTAGGGTCACGAGGGAGGCGCTTGGGCGCCACGTGGAGGTGTGTTTCGAAGCACGTTTCCCTCAGGAAGGAGCAAGGCAAGGATATCCAGACCCTCAGGAGTTCGTCAGCAAGGCCATTCAGGAGCTACAGGAGTCAAGAGTCATGAAAGGCGGCCGCCGCCTACCAGCAGTGGCTCCCCATCCAGGCGAGGATGGTGGGCTGCGCGTCTGCATCGACATACCAGGGCTCAACCGAGTCGCCTCTCTGGAGCGCCTCTGGCCCTCGCGAGTGGGGAGCTGCGGAGGCCCACCCCACAGCTACGTTCGCATGCCTTACGGCTTGCCGAGCGCGGCTGATGCGTACCAGCGCCTCATGAGGGGCATCACGGAGGCACGAGAGGCCAGGCGTTCCGCTGCCCCGGCAGGGATGGAGATGGCCCGCGAGGAGACGCCAGCGCCTCCGGAGCCTCCCGAGGCCCCTGGGCCTGGGGGCTCGTGAGGATCGGCTCCCGCAGCCCACCGAGCCTGCTACATCAACACTCCTTCGTCCTCAACATCATCAGGTGACACCTTTCCAGTTTTACTTCCAGCTGGGAGCGCCCCCCAGGGCTGCATTATTCCCAGGCCGCGTGGGTCCGTCCCTGCGGCATGTATCCCTTTTTATTCCATGTTGTTAGCTTACCTTGTTGGGGGCGCCCCTCAGGCTGCATGATCCCCAAGCCGCTCGGGCCAGGCCCAGTGGCATGTACCCCATTTGCGTTTATTTCCGATTATGCGTTAGACCCACCATGCTTGATTATTTGATGCCGGTCCACGGCACCTCTTCTTCTCCATGCCGACCACTTGCACGTTAAAGGGGGGGGGTACCTGAGCATCGCGACTCAGGGCTCTTACTGGCTCTCTAGCCCTCACCCTCTGGCCTTGTCCATGGCATCGCGACCTGGCATACCAGCGACAGCTGAGACCAGCTCAAGGGACGGGACCCGAGGACGTAGAGTGCCGACATCTAACCAAATTTGCAGGAACGCATCACAAGATAGGGCCCAGTGCTAGGCGCAACCCGCCTAGAGGTAGGGCCCCGTGAGTCCCGCGCTGGCTCACGGGTGCCCAGATACACCTCGCCAGGCCCTACCGTGCCAGCCACGTGTTAGGGCGGGGCTGTACACGCCCCGGGGGCTCCTCCCGAAGGGGGCCCCCTCCCACGTACCAGTGGAAGCACCATGCTCCGTGCTGGCTGACGACACTGCCGAGGAGCGGCTATGCCCGTACACATACGGTGGCACTATGCTCCGCGCTGGTGATAAACAACTGAAGGTGGCCCCCGGGCCGCATCAACCTCAGGGAGCCCAGAGCTCAGTGTCTAGTCTCAACGCAATGCCTCCCCATGGGAGTGCCGCGCGAGGGGGTTGGGCACGGGGGCTGCGCCTGGGTCACGCCCAGGCGCACGCCGCCCAGCCAGGTCCTCACGGGCCTGGTTCGTCGCGCGTCTCTCCCCGAGCGGAGCCAAGGTACGAAGGCCGTTTGAGCGTCAAGGGGGACTCCTGAGCATCGCGACTCAGGAGCCTAACTAGTCACGTAGCCCCTCACTTCGTAGCCCCGTCCTGGTTTCCGGTCGGGACCAGCGCTGGGTGAGGCACGCGCGCGGCCGGGCTCTGCAGACGTAGAATGGTAGATCCACCCGCATCACACCTCCCTACTTGCTGTTCGTGCGCCAAGGGGGACTCCTAAGCATCGCGACTCAGGAGCCTGACTTGTCACGTGGCCCCTCACTCCTTGGCGCCGTCCTGGTTTCTAGTCGGGACCAACGCTGGGTGAGGCATGCGCGGGGCCGGGCTCTGCCGGCGTAGAACATAAGCAAGTAGGAAGGAAAGGCGCAAACTTCAAGGAATTCAAAAGCAAATATTACAGTCCACACTGTTATCTCAATGCCAAACGCAAGTTTAAACGCCTCCCCGAGGCATGATACATGTGCAGGAATTAAAAGCAGGACAGGAGCCGCGACGGAGTCACTTGTCGGCGGTGGAGCAACGCGGATCGGGCACGCCTCACGGGGCGGTGGAGTCGGCAGCGCCTTGCTTCGGCTTGGTGCTGAAGGCCCGGAACTTCCCCAGCAGGGCCTCCGCGCGACCCTTCACGGCCTCAGCAGCGGCACGCTCGCCGCTCACTGGCTCCAGCAGGCTGTCAAGGTCGACACTGGGATCGCGAAGGTAGATGTGGGTGAGGACCCGCGTCAGTGCTGCAGAAGATAGGACACGCGCCTCGACCTCGGCCATGGGGCCAAGGCCAAGGGCGACATCTTCAAGAGCGTGAACCAGGAAGGGAAGCAGCTTGGCGGGGCCATCCTCGGCACCAGCCAGTGGGCTTTCAAGGCCGCTGTCGTAAAGCGTCCTCAGTGAGGAGCGAGCCTTCACCTCCATCTCCGTGAAGGCCACGCGGTCCTCGGCAAGAACCAGGGCCTCGTCGTCCAGCTTGGCCTTCCTCGCCGCCCACTCCTGCTCCAGCGCGCCTAGGCGGTCGCGGCGTTTCTTGAGCTTGACCTCCCTCTCCTCGAGAGCCGCCTCGCGAGCCTCCACGCCTTCTTCCTGCTCTTGGCGAAGGCGGACCTCGTTCGTGAGCTGGTCCCGCAAATCTTGTAGCTCGCCCTCCAGCGCCTTGCAACGCCCACGGACGTCGACCACCTCCCCCAAGGCAGCGTCACGGGTAGCCTTCGCCTCAAGGACGGCCTGCTTCTCCTCATCGCATGCCGTCGAGGCCTGGACCAGTGCCGCCTGAATCAAAGCGTCGAGCGAACCCATCCTGAAGCCAGCTCCAAGCGTCCGGCCACCAAGCGGGGGTCGGCGCCAAGAAGATCCTGCCGCAGTCGGTCCAGCTCAGCAATAGCACGATCCAGAACGGCAAAAGGAGTTGGAGAGACAGCAGCCGGTGGAGTAGGAGGAGAAGGCGACAGTGCGGCCGCAGCATCCTGAGGCGGAGTCTGCCGCGCCACTTGGGCCGTGGGGGCTGAGCTTGCCCTAGCCGGCTCAGCCAGGCCTTGCGAGGACGACCGAGCAGGAGAAGCCTGTGCGTCGCGGTCACCCTCCTTCGCAGGCAGAGGCGCTGCCACGGATGGAACCTCGGGAGCCCCCTTCGGCTTCTTTGCTGCGGGCGCCAGCCTATCCAAGAGATGCGGACGTCAAGCCTCAGAAGCAGAGCAAGAGATAAAGACAGGAATCGAATGCTTACGGGTCGTCGCCAGCGAGCTCAAGCAGCCTCCGGCCAAATTTGAAGCCTGAAAGCCGGCTGGAAGGGTCAACCTCGGGAAGCTTGGAGGCAGAAGGTGCATCCGCGGTCCGCCCTGGGGCCGGGGCCGATCCTCGGGAGATCAGCCCGGTCCTGTCCTTCTTCGGGATCGGGGGTGAGTTCCCGCCGTCCTGCTCGTCATCGTCTTCATCGTCATCCTCGTCGTCATCGCTCGGAGGGAGGTGGAGAACGCGGGACCCGCGCCGGGGGAGGGGAGCCCTCGACTCTCCGTCAGTCGCCTCGGAGTCAGGCCCTTTTCCCCGCTCCCCTCCTTCCTCCTCTTTGCTGGAATCGTCAGAGGGCACGTCCACCAGTTCCTCGGGAGTTTCCATGGGCACGGGCCCATCCCCGTTGCACACGGGCATGGACTCCACTACCTGCTCCCAGTCGTCGCGGAGGAACAAGGGCGTAGGAGCGCCCGCCGACCTCGCCACATCGCCCCGACCAGAGATTGGAGGACACCAGCCAGATCTCCGTCGGCTAAGGCCACGGGGCTCGGACGGGGCCTCCACATCGGAAGCGAGTACTCCCGAAGCGGAGCCAGCTGGTGCTCCAGGAATTCCCTCAGCAGCGACGCGCCGGTCAGCTTCGCCGCCGCCATATTGGCCGGCCTCAGATCCGCGTCCATCTTCTCCAACATCAGCTTCGCGTGGGGGTCCGTGAGCTCCCTCGACCCCAATTACTGGAGCTCGTGGGCTGCTCCGTTGGCAAGATCAGCCGAGGGTGGATGCGCCCAGCATCCACCAAGACCCACTTGCTCCTGAAGCCCTCAATCCTTTTCCCGGGGTTCGAAATGGCAATGGCGCCACCGTACGCGACGAAGCTCGCGCACGCGGAAGCAGTACCACGAGAGGTCCGGAGGTAGAAGTAGTGGCGCAGCAAGGCCACTGAGGGCTGCACCCCTACGTGAGCCTCGCAGTAATAGGCGAAGATTGCCCCCGGGCCCACATCCAGTCAACCGCCACGCGGCGCCCAAGGCCGCAGGTTGTTAGGGCCCGCGGTGCTTCGCTCTTGCCCTTCCACCTCCCTGCACGGCCAAGTCCGGGCGCGCCTTGGGACCGGGGGCTACTGTCGGCGTTCTGGGAACGGGGGTCCCCAGACTTGCCTGCCTGCGGCGTGGCTCAAAAGGGGGCCCAGCACGGCCCATCTTCACCAACACAAAGCCAAGACCCTCGCGAGGGGCCAAGCCTCGCGGGGCGGACGACGCGGAGCTTCCTCAGGCACGGCCTCGTCAGGCTGGCTCACGAGGACGCGGAGAGATCAAGGTGGGGTACCTCACGAGGTGCCCGTGACGCAAGCCATGACGACCGAGGGCGCCAGGCGGGTGCCAGCCCGCGCAGTGTCCTCCTTCCCTCTTTGGTGCAAAGGGGGCAAGCGCAGCCGCGGAGTACCGAGGCATCAGGCAAAGGTTGCCATTTTGGTGCAACGAGACCAAGACCAGGAGGACTACGAGACGGAGGTCACCGTGGAGCCCAAGACGGCGTCATTACCAGAGCTTTGCGCAGGCGAAGACTACTTTTGTCAGGGTAGCTTGTACTTGCTGTCCCCCTTCAAATTAGCCCGCCATTGTTGGCTCCCTTCCCGCTCGATATTTGGGAAGAGGACCAGGGCCTCTATAAATAGGACCAGCCACCCACAGAGCAAGGGGCCCCAGGGTGTTTGGAAGGATAGAGAAGATCAGGAAGAGAGAGAGAGAAAGGTGACTGAGCTCCTCCCAGCAGTTCATCGCCCCATCCAAGAACAGACCCTCACGAGGCTGTTCTTCCTTGTATTGTTCATCATCATCAGCCCAAGAGGCAATCCACCACACCACACACTGGAGTAGGGTATTACACCACAACGGTGGCCTGAACCAGTATAAACCCCGCGTCTCTTGTGTTGTTCTTGCCATAGTTTAGATCCTAGCCAGGCGAAGGGGTGCAGGTAGGTAGGAGGCGAAATCTCCGCGCGCACCCCAGTGTTCGAACCTCAAGGGTCTGCCGGAACCTGAAATCCGACATTGTCAACTTAGTCAATATGCACGATTCTAGCTCCAGTGACCGTACGTTGTCTATCCAACGGCCGTAGTGCTTCTTCATCCTCTTGTCTTCTTGCTCCAGCCACCCAAACCAGCGCCAGTCGTGCCTCGTGCTCGTGCCTCTGATAACCCACAAGTATAGGGGATCACAACAGCTTTCGAGGGTAGAGTATTCCACCCAAATTTATTGATTCGACACAAGGGGAGCGAAAGAATATTCTCAAGTATTAGCAGCTGAGTTGTCAATTCAACCACACCTGGAAACTTAGTATCTGCAACAAAGTGTTTAGTAGCAAAGTAATATGATAGTGGTGGTAGCGGCAACAAAAGTAAAGACAGCAAACGTAATGTTTTTGGTATTTTGTAGTGATTGTAACAGTAGCAGCGGGAAAGTAAATAAGCATAAACCAGTATATGGAAAACTAGTAGGCACCGGATCAGTGATGAATAATTATGCCGGATGCGGTTCATCATGAAACAGTCATAACATAGGGTGACATAGAACTAGCTCCAATTCATCAATGTAATGTAGGCATGTATTCCGTATATAGTCATACGTGCTTATGGAAAAGAACTTGCATGACATCTTTTGTCCTACCCTCCCGTGGCAGCGGGGTCCTATTGGAAACTAAGGGATATTAAGGCCTCCTTTTAATAGAGAACCAGAACAAAGCATTAGCACATAGTGAATACATGAACTCCTCAAACTATGGTCATCACCGGGAGTGGTCCCGATTATTGTCACTTCGGGGTTGCCGGATCATAACACATAGTAGGTGACTATAGACTTGCAAGATAGGATCAAGAACTCACATATATTCATGAAAACATAATAGGTTCAGATCTGAAATCATGGCACTCGGGCCCTAGTGACAAGCATTAAGCATAGCAAAGTCATAGCAACATCAATCTTAGAACATAATTGATACTAGGGATCAAACCCTAAAAAAACTAACTCGATTACATGATAAATCTCATCCAACCCATCACCGTCCAGCAAGCCTACGATGGAATTACTCACGCACGGCGGTGAGCATCATGAAATTGGTGATGGAGGATGATTGATGATGACGACGGCGACGAATCCCCTCTCTGGAGCCCCGAACGGACTCCAAATCAGCCCTCCCGAGAGGTTTTAGGGCTTGGCGGCGGCTCCGTATCGTAAAACGCGATGATTTCTTCTCCCTAATTTTTTTCTCATCGAAACTCAATATATGGAGGTGGAGTTGGAGTCGGAGACGCAATAGGAGGCCCACGAGGTAGGGGGGCGTGCCCTAGGGGGGGCGCCCCCCACCCTCGTGAGAAGGGTGTGGGCCCCCTGGTCTTCATCTTTGCCAAGGATTTTTTATTGTTTTTTCTAAGATGTTTCGGGGAGTTTCAGGTCATTCCGAGAATATTTGTTTTCTGCACATAACACAGCACCATGGTAATTCTGCTGAAAACAGCGTCAGTCCGGGTTAGTTCCATTCAAATCATACAAGTTAGAGTCCAAAACAAGGGCAAAAGTGTTTTGAAAAGTAGATACGACGGAGACGTATCAGCCACCCGTGGTCAGCTGCGATGCGGCGGAGGCCTCACCGCTCCCTACTACTCCCACCGCTGGCCAGGCCATCCCTCTACTCACCCACACCCCCTTTTACTCTGCGGCGACAGCAGCCTCACACCGCAGCGAACCAGTGCCCTCGTACTCCTCTACGCGTGGGCATCCACTGCCGCGTCTTCCCCGGCTCCACGTCGTCCCCTTCCTAGGCCTCGCTATCGTCCACCGCCCTGGTGCTCTCGGCGCGGCGTGGTCAACGTGGTCAAGGAACGGCTTCCATCGGACGTGGACTGTACGTGGAGACGCTGACAGCTGGGTCCACGGCCGTAGCAAGGAAGTGCCTCCTTATTACGTGCAAAATAATTATTCCTCCACCTGACAGCAGGGACCCATCGGACGGGCCACCGTATTTCGCCCCCCTGACTGCTAGGACCCACCAGCTACATCTTCGCATGCAAGGAAGTGCATGATAGTCGGGACCCACCTAGTCGAAGCGTACGTAGCGTTGTCATTCTGGCCGCGAACGTGTACGTACATATATACTGGTGGATGTAGAGGCGCGCACGTGTCGTAGTAGATGCGGCTAGAGTGCAAGAAAGAAAATACGGCCACGTATGTGTACATACGGGCGGGGTCTCGAACGCCTACTCGCGCATACGTACGGCGAGGGCTCGTTGACATGGCTGGGTCGGAACGGAGAAACAACGTCGTCATCAGGTTCATGGGGAGGCAACGGAATGCGTCGTGTTCATGGGGAGGCAACGGAATGCGTCGTGTTCATGGGGAGGCAATGGAATGCGTCGTGTTCATCGGGAAGCAATGGAACGCGTGGGAGCCAACCGGCTGGGTCGGAACGGAATGCGTGGTCGTGTTCATCGGGAGGGCTTGGACGGAACAGCCGATGGAGATGAGGCCTGGCGTACCGCACAACGTAGGAAACGGACCTCCTACGTTCGAAACGGGGTCCTGTTGATTGGGAGGGGTCTGGCGTACCGCAAAACGGAGGAAACAGACCTTCTACAGTCGAAACGGGTGTCCTGTTCATCGGCAGGGGTGTGGCGTACCGCAAAACGGACGAAACGGACCTCCTACAGTCGAAACGGGGGTCCTGTTCATCGGGAGGGGTGTGGCGTACCGCAAAACGGGACTCCACGGGATACTGTTCATCTCCACCTTCGACCCCCTCCAGCCTCCACGAGGTACTGTTCCTGTTCATCCACCGTCGACCTCCTCCAGCCTCCACCTGCGACTGTTCATCCACGGGCTCCTGTTCATCCAGCCTCCACCGCGCGCTACTCCACCGGCTACTGTTCAACCAGCCCTCTCCACGGGCTCCTGTTCAACCACCCCTCCACGGGCTACTGTTCATCCTGCCCTCCACCGTCTACTGTTCATCCTGCCCTCCACGGGGTGGTCCTGTTCATCCAGCCCTCCACGGGGTCCTGTTCATCCAGCCCCAACCGGCTCGATCGATCGGGGTCCTGTTCATCCAGAGGCAACACCACGGGGTCCTGTTCATCCACCCCCACCGGGAAACTGTTCATCCAAACCCCCCCGAACGCTCACTGTTCATCCAGAGGCAGCATCGATCGGCTTCAGTTAGCAGCAGTAGCGAAGGAATCGCTCGATCGGGTTCAGTTAACAGCCATCGATCGATCGCTCGGGTTCAGTAACGCGTAGCCTGCAGTGCAATCGCTCGGGTTCAGTTAGAGCCCAACGCCTCACTCGGGTTCAGTTAGAGCCAACGCCTCGCACACACGCACATAGTACGAGAGAAACGCGCATCGCTCGGCCCCCGACCTCCCACCGTAACCGGGAACTCCCCGAAATTTTCCTCGCCCTCGCTTCTACCATGGTTTTTTCCGTCATGGACGGCCCAAAGAATGTCATGCAGCTGCGTCTCCGGCCCGCCCAGGACGAAAAGCCCATTTTCTGTCATGATTTTTTGTCATAGAAGTAGGAGCCCACCACATCTATGATGATACCGGGTTTTGTCACAATTATCGTCATAGAAGTGTCATATGTATGACAGAAAAAAATTTTCTGGCCCAAAATGTCACGGATGTGTCTTTTTTTTTTTTGTAGTGTATATAGGCATCACGTCCGCGACAAGTAGACCGAAATGATTCTGCATCTACTACTATTACTCCACACATCGACCGCTATCCAGCATGCATCTAGAGTACTAAGTTCATAAGAATAGAGTAATGCATTAGGCAAGATGACATGATGTAGAGGGATAAACTCAAGCAATATGATATAAACCCCATCTTTTTATCCTCAATGGCAACAATACAATATGTGCCTTGCTACCCCTGCTATCACTGGAAAAGTACACCGCAAGATTCAACCCAAAGCTAAGCACTTCTCCCATTGCAAGAAAGATCAATCTAGTAGGCCAAACCAAACTAATAATTCGAAGAGACTTGCAAAGATAACCAATCACACATAAAAGATTTCAGAGAAGAATCAAATATTGTTCATAGATAAACTTGATCATAAACCCACAATTCATCGGATCTCGACAAACACACCGCAAAAAGAGTTAGATCAAATAGATCTCCAAGAAGATCGAGGAGAACATTGTATTGAGATCCAAAGAGAGAGAATAAGCCATCTAGCTAATAACTATGGACCCGAAGGTCTGAGGTAAACCACTCACACATCATCGGAGGGGCCATGGAATTGATGTAGAGTCCCCCCGTGATTGATTCCCCCTCCGGCGGAGCTCCAGAAAAGGCCCCAAGATGGGATATCTTGGGTATAGAAGGTTGCGGCTGTGGAAATAGGGTTTCGTGGTGCTCCTGGATGTTTTTGGGGTATATGAATATATATAGGAGGAAGAAGTAGGTCGGTGGAGCCACGCGGGCCCACGAGGGGGGAGGGCGCGCCTAGGGGGGCAGGCGTGCCCCCTGCCTTGTGGCCTCCTAGTTGGTTGCTTGACGTCCACTCCAAGTCCCCTGTATCACGTTTGTTCCAAAAATAACTCTCCCGAAGGTTTTATTCCGTTTGGATTCCGTTTGGTATTCCTTTTCTGTGAAACACTGAAATAGGCAAAAAACAGCAATTTGCACTGGGCCTTGGGATAGTAGGTTAGTCCCAAAAATAATATAAAAGTGTATAAATAAGCCCATTAACATCCAAAACAGATAATATAATAGCATGGAACAATAAAAAATTATAGATACGTTGCAGACGTATCAATATCCGTCACGGAGGTTCGGCAGCTCTAGTCCTTGATCCAATCATCAGCGGATTCCACCTTACACGAGTCCTCATGGATAGCGACAGCGGTCTGAATCTACTTTATCAAGACACTATTCGCAAAATGGGCATTGATCCATCAAGAATCAAGCCCACTAGAACTACCTTCAAGGGAGTAATACCTGGCAAAGAGGCTCGCTATACAGGCTCAATCACGCTGGAAGTAGTCTTCGGCTCGCCGGGCAACTCCCGAAGCGAAGACTTGATCTTCAACATCGTCCCCTTCTGTAGCAGCTATCACGCACTGCTCGGACGAACCGCTTTTTCCCACTTCAATGGGGTCCCGCATTGCGCCTATTTGAAGCTCAAGATGCCCGGTCCATGTGGCATCATTACAATCAATGGAAACATGGAGCGCTCCCTCCGTACCGAGGAGCACACAGCGGCCATTGTGGCCGAAGTACAAAGCGGCCCTATCAAGCCGCACATCCCTTTGGCTATTAGGCCATCGGGCTTCTCCACGCAGGACCGGTAGTTCTACATACCGGTAGTCCGGCAACTTCTGGGCTGGATTAGCAGCCTAGCCTCCGTCGACCGCCACGTACATCAGCGAAATACGTACTACGCGTGCACAATAATGCACTCAAAATACCTTGGGCATCGGCGGAGGCAATATACGGACATGCCTACACAAAGGTTCGACCTTACACGGCCTTGCCCTTTCTTTAATCATCTTTTCCTTTTTTTACCATAGGTGAAACAAAACCTACTCATTCTTCGGACCCGCGAGGACTCTTTCCGAGCCCGGTTCCGTATACATGGCCGAAGACCATTCCTTTAAAGGAATCTTTCTTATTTGGGCAAAAGCGGCACAGACGTGCGGCAGGAAGGTGCAAAGCATTTTTGCAGACCACAACTTCACTCAAGAACCTGTATAGAGCTTTTTTCCTTAGCCCTAGACCCCCGACATGTAAAATGGCCTTGGTGATTATAGTACCTTCTGTAAGACTACATTTTGACGTATCAATCAGATTTCAGTGAACCAAAATTCTTATTTGGTATCTTTTTTATTCCGCCTGTGAAGTGGTCTCACTACACACCTCGGCATAAAATTGCCAGGGGCTCTACAAGGCAACATATGTGTTGCCAAACAAAAGTTCGAACAGCTTTACAACACAATTCGGCATCCTGAGCTCGACATTATATGCATCGGCTCCGAATCGTGTCTTTGGTAAATAGTTGGGTTGCCCGGCTCCTATGCTTGTTGCCTTACGTTTCTTCTAATCGGCTAGGGTAGTAAAGGGAGAACTACTGCGATTGAGTTTCTGGTTCGTCCGGTTAAGCACCTCAGTAGAGAAACCCGAAAACTGACTGTCATCATGCGGCGAGAGGTGGTCAGCCACTCGGCGATTCACTAGAATCCTTAGCGATTTTTCCGTATTACACGAAGGACCGTTTCCCGGTCACATATGTAATGCATTTGCATCAGGGTAGCCGCGTACATACTAGGGGCTACCCAATAGACCCATTGTCAGACTCCTATAGCTAAGTGAGAGCAATAAGACCGAATAGTCTGATTGCCTGGTTCGCCACACTAACACCTCCTTCAAGGAGCAAGACGCTGGGTTAAGTGTAGTTATGTGCAATTCCGAACACCCCAGTAGCATCTACATGGGGGCTGAAGCCGATGACTGGGAACTCTCAGATACAATAAAACGGCCGCAAAGGAGGATAAAAACTTTTCATCAAGGAATGAATATATTATAAAACACTTCATTTATAACACATATCCGCGGACAGTTCGGACTCTTTTATTCGAACACTATGTCCTTAGAGTGTTGGCCCTCTATAAGGAGAGCACCTTTTAGCACGTCCTCAAAATAGCGCTCCAGTGTGCGGTGGGCCTTGCTTTCAGGAGAACCCTCGATCGCCACCTTTTCGGCATCCATTTTCACCCAGTGCATCTTAACACATGCGAAAGCCATACACGCTCCTTCCATGCAGGACCACCTCTTGACATCGTCAATCCGGGGCATCGCATCGATGAGACACTCTATGAGGCTGAAGTAGCTGTCCGAAACGGCTTCAACAGGCCACAACCGGACTATGACATCCTTCATGGCCGTGCTAGACATCTTATGCAGCTCCGCCCATTGTGCCATCTGGTCATTTAACAGTAGGGGACGCTCCTGCTCCACAAACTGCGACCAGAAGAGCTTCTCCGACTCGTACCCCTCCTGGGCCTGGAAGAATTGGGCGGCGTCCGTAGCACTCGTCGGCAGATCCGCATATGCGTCAAGAGAACTCCACAGTCGATTAAGCAAGGCATACTTCCGGTCCCCAAATTTAGCTTGTAAAAGAAAAGGCTTACCAGCCACTATCTGACCGGCTTGACGGATTTCCTCGCACACTGCGCGAGATTCGGACCATGCCTCTGAAGCATCTTGAAGGACCTTGGCAAGTTCGGTCACCTTCGCTTTGTTTTCCATTTCCAGGGACTCACACTTGGCGGCAGTCTCTTGAGATTTTGCTCCATCTCAGTAACCCGTTCCTCAAAACGGCGCCGAGCAGCATGTTCGGCCGTTAAGTCCACAGCCTCCTTGTCAGCAGCCGCCTGGCTTACCCTTGCTTGCTCCGTGGCTTGAGCAAGCTCGCCCCTAAGGGCCTCCACCGCAGCGACACCATCTGTACAAACCATGCACAATAAAGCTCTTCAACTTCCACAAAAGCACGGAAATAAACAGGCATACAACAAGATGTATCTTATACCTTGCGCTTGGTCGAGCCGCGTGTTAACATGGACTAGATCCTCATCGGCTCGCTCCAGTTTCTATTTGAGTTCGGAAATCTCCGCTGACTGGGCAGTTGTCGCTAACAGAGAGGCCTGTTTTGAAATCCAAATAAAATAGCATGTTACCACCTGACAACTAATTATTGATCCTCTGCTTGCTTTTCTTTCAGAAAACCGAACAGAGTCTAGGGGCTACTATCTATATACGGGCATATTTCTCATAAAAAAAGATCGAAAACATTACATTGCGTACCTCGAAGCCTGCTAGCAGGCTAGAGAAGGCTTCGTTCAGTCTGCTCTTGGCGGATTGAATCTTCTCAGACACCGCACCCATCAGGATGCGGTGCTCGTCTAGGACAGATGCACTTTGAAGAGCGTTCGTCGTAGTATTCGGCACCTCCGGATTAGCAGAGGTTGCCGCTCCCTTTTCTCTAGCATGGGGTCGTTCACTAGACTTCGGGGCTGTATTAGTCTCCGGAGCAGTCTGCGGCTGGGGGATGGATTGATCGGGGCCCTCATCACCGGTCTCCATGAGGACCGTCCTCCCCGGCCCTCCGGCAGCCGAGGTATTACCCTCTGGCACCGTTAAATCGCCCCCACATCTCTTCAAGGCTTGGGGAGGGACTATTGCTACCTCTTGAGCCTGCGTTGGGTTTCCCTTGAAGAGGAAAGGGTGATGCATCAGTATTTCCCTCAGTTTTGAGAACCAAGGTATCAATCCAGTAGGAGATAGCACACAAGTCACCTAGTACCTGCACAATAAACAAGAACCTCGCAACCAACGCGATAAAGGGGTTGTCAATCCCTTCATGGTCACTTACGAGAGTGAGATCTGATAGAGATAATAAGATAAATATTTTTGGTATTTTTGTTGTATAGATTGGAAAATAAAGATTGCAAAAATAGAAATAGCAAATTGATAGGAAAATAATATGATGGAAGATAGACCCGGGGGCCATAGGTTTCACTAGTGGCTTCTCTCAAGATAGCTATTTCTACGGTGGGTGAACAAATTGTTGTTGAGCAATTGATAGAAAAGCGAATAGTTATGAGAATATATAGGCATGATCATGTATATAGGCATCACGTCCGCGACAAGTAGACTGAAACGATTCTGCATCTACTACTATTACTCCACACATCGACTGCTATCCAGCATGCATCTAGAGTATTAAGTTCATAACAACAGAGTAACACATTAGGCAAGATAACATGATGTAGAGGGATAAACTCAAGCAATATGATATAAACCCCATCTTTTTATCCTCGATGGCAAAAATACAATACGTGCCTTGCTGCCCCTGCTGTCACTGGGAAAGGACACCGCAAGATTGAACCCAAAGCTAAGCACTTCTCCCATTGCAAGAACAATCAATCTAGTAGACCAAACCAAACTAATAATTCGAAGAGACTTGCAAAGATATTTAAATCATGCATAAAAGATTTCATAGAAGAATCAAATATTGTTCATAGATAATCTTGATCATAAACCCACAATTCATCGAATCTCGACAAACACACCGTAAAAAGAATTACGTCGAATAGGTCTCCAAGAGAATTGAGGAGAACTTTGTATTAAGATCCAAAGAGAGAGAAGAAGCCATCTAGCTAATAACTATGGACCCGAAGGTCTGTTAGGGAGTCCTGGATTAGGGGGTATCCAGACAGACGGACTATATCCTTTGGCCGGACCGTTGGACTATGAAGATACAAGATTGAAGACTTCGTCCCGTGTCCGGATAGGACTCTCCTTGGCGTGGAAGGCAAGCTTGGAAATACGGATATGTAGATCTCCTTCCTTGTAACCGACTCTGTGTAACCCTAGCCCCCTTCAGTGTCTATATAAACCGGAGGGTTTAGTCCGTAGGACCAACAACAACAACAATCATACCATAGGCTAGCTTCTAGGGTTTAGCCTCTCTGATCTCGTTGTAGATCAACTCTTGTACTACTCATATTTTCAAGAACAATCAAGCAGGACGTAGGGTTTTACCTCCATCAAGAGGGCCCGAACCTGGGTAAACATCGTGTCCCCTGCCTCTTGTTACCATCCGCCTAGACGCACAGTTCGGGACCCCCTACCCGAGATCCGCCGGTTTTGACACCAACATTGGTGCTTTCATTGAGAGTTCCTCTGTGTCGTCATCGTAAGGCTTGATGGCTCCATCAATCATCGATAACGATGCAGTCCAAGGTGAGACTTTTCTCCCCGGACAGATCTTTTTATGCAGCGGCTCCGCACTGTGGGCCAACTCGCTTGGCCATCTGGAGCAGATTGAGAGCTACGCTCCCGGCCATCAGGTCAGATTTGGAAACTTGAACTACACGGACGATATCCGTGGAAACTTGATCTTCGGCGGATTCTAGCTCATGCCGGACGCGCCGCGCAGTCACGACGAGCAAGACGTAACTCTACCGTCGGACAGTGTTCGGGAGATCGCATCCGCAGCTACTCCGGCCCTTAATCTGGAGCAAGTCGCGCCATCCGAGAGCGGAGGGATGGACCCCGCCATGTAGGCCGCACTCTCAGTGGCGATAGAGCCGGATACTGACTTCACCCCTTACGAGAGCCATGTTGCCGAACCACTGGATTCACCCTCGGCCACGGACTCCGAGCCGCTCATATCCGTGCCCGTCGAGTCCGACTGGGCGCCGATCATGGAGTTCACCTCCGTGGATATCTTTCAGCACTCACCTTTTGGAGATGTGCTAAATTCATTAAGGTCTCTCTCCCTGTCAGGAGAACCTTGGCCGAACTATGTCCGGCTAGAATGGGATGCGGACGACGAAGAAATTCGCCACCCACCCACCACCCACTTAGTAGCCACTGTCGACGACTTAACCGACATGCTCGACTCTGGCTCCGAGGACTTCGACGGTATGGACGACGAAGCCAGAGACGAACCGGAACCACCGCCCACAAGGCGCTGGACCACTGCTTCATCACATGACGTGTACATGGTGGACACCCCCAACGAAGCCAACGGCGACGAGAAAGCGGAGGATGACCCCTCCAAGAAGCAACCCAAGCGCCAACGTCAGCGGCGCCGCCCTAAGTCCCGCCATAGCAAAAGCAGCGATAACAATAGTCCACACGACTCCGGAAAAGACGACAACTGCACCACCCCGGTGGAGAAGACGATCAAGATGCAAACAGCAAACATAGTACGGATCCGACGTCCGAACACGATGACGCCAAAGATAAGCATCATCAATCCCCATCTAGGGCAGAAAACAGTCCGAACGATGATGCACCCATCATCCCAGAAACACACTTGGAGCAAGAGAACCTCCGCAGAAGGCTTACTGCCACAGCGAGAAGCCTGAAGAAATAGAAGCAAAGGCTCAAGGTCGCACATGATACACTCAATAGCAAGTGGAACAAAGTAACAAAGTATGGTAGAAGCTACCACCCAAATAGCTATCCAAAGCGCAAGCTATTACCGGAATTCGACGACGAGGCCTTAGAGCCCATACATCCGATAAGTGATATGGCCAACCGGCCGGATCCACCACCCCGTGAACGCGATAGAGCGGCTAACAAAGTCACGCATAAGTCAACACATGTTCTACATGAGAACTTGCGTCAAAAATCCGACGCGACCAGATCTATCTATGGATCTAGGAAGCGCGCTACGGTACACAACCAGCACCGAATACTACAACCGTCCGAACACTATGGCGCATCCCAATACAGGGGTGCCGCACACCCACTATGTTTCACTGATGAGGTGCTGGATCACGAATTCCCAGAAGGATTCAAACCAGTGAACATAGAGGCGTACGACGGAACCACAGACCCTGGAGTCTGGATAGAGGACTTCACCCTCCATATTCATATGGCTCGTGGAGACGATCTCCACGCCATTAAATACTTGCCCCTCAAGCTTAAAGGCCAGCTAGGCACTGGCTGAAAAGCCTCCCCGAAAACTCAACTGGAAGTTGGGAGGAGCTCGAGGACGCTTTTCAGGGAAATTTTCTAGGGACCTATGTCCGACCTCTGGATGCAGACGATTTAAGTCATATAACTCAACAACCCGAAGAGTCAGCCCGAAAGCTTTGGAACAAGTTTCTCACTAAAACGAACCAAATAGTCGACCGTCCGGACGCCGAAGCCTTAGCAGCTTTCAAGCACAGCGTTCAAGACGAATGGCTTGCCAGTCACCTCTGCCAATAAAAGCCGAGAACAATGGCAGAATTAACAAGCCTCATGACCTGCTTTTGCACGGGCGAGGACAGCTGGTTAGCCCGATGTAGCATCAGCGACCCAAGTACATCCGAAGTCAGGGACGGAAACGGGAAGCCACGACGTAGCAAAAACAAGCGCCAGAATAAAGAAGACAGCACAAAGAGCACGACGGTAAATGCTGGATTCAGAAGCTCTCGGCCAGGTCAGCAAAATCTGCCCTCCAAAGGCAACAGAGACGAACTGTCCAGCCTGGACAAGATTCTGGACAAACTATGTCATATCCACAGCACCCCGGATAAACCTGCAAATCATACCCATAGAGAATGTTGGGTCTTCAAGTAGTCCAGCAAACTCAACGCCGAACACAAGGGGCAGGATACACCAAGCGAAGACGAGGACGAGCCTCGCAAGCAAAGCACTGGGGAACAAAAGAAAATTCCCACCAGAAGTCAAAACAGTAAACGTGTTACACGTAATGAAGAGGAGAAACAAAGCGGCGCTCCTAGAGACACATGCCCCAGGGCCTATCACCGTGGAGTTCTTCCACTGGTCGTCTCAACCGATCACCTTTGACCATCGGGATTACTCGACAAGTATCCGGCATCCAGGATGGGCTGCCTTGGTGTTAGACCTGATAATTGACGGATACCACTTCACACGAGTCCTGATGGACGGCGACAGTAGTTTAAACTTGATATATCAGGACACAGTCCACAAAATGGGGATAGACCCAACAGAAATCAGCCATAGCAATACTACCTTTAAAGGAGTAACGCCAGGCCCAGAAGCCCATTGCACGAGCTCCCTGCTACTAGAGGTTATATTCGGCTTTCCCGATAACTTCCGCAATGAAAAGTTAACCTTCCACATCGCTCTGTTCCAAAGTGGCTATCAAGCACTACTCGGATGCGAAGCTTTCGCTCGCTTTAACGCAATACCGCATTACGCTTCTCTCATGCTTAAGATGCCCGGTCCACGTGGCATCATTACAGTAAATGGAAATATTGAGCGCTCCTTGCGCGCGGAAGACCGTGCGGCGGCCTTGGCAGCCGCACAATAGATGGCCTCACCAACTAGAGCATCTGACAGGTCGTTAAGACCACGGACACGGTTAGACGAGTCCAGTGCAGCTATATATAATTGATACAGGTTTGATGGCGATACCCCTATAACAATACAAGGGGCTCAACGTGTGTAAACAAGTGACAATTAGGCTCAACTTTACTCATCTTGAACTATACATGCTTTATTTAGTATAACCTACCTTTTGCATGATAACATTTCAACTAAGTTCCTCTCTTTACAGATGACCATCGTGCTACACCCGTCCAGGATACGGCACAACAGAGACACAGGCGCAGACGTGCAACAGGGACCCATTCCAAGGATTCTTTTCAGATTAAGACCCTGCGTCAACCTTTTTTACTGTCTCTTGTTGATACACATCCCCCGGATTCTCAGTACAATTGAGAAGGATGCTGACGTATTGGCATGTGGCCACGTCAAAATATTGCACGTACCTGGACACCAGGGGCTTATTACAAAGGGCCCTGTTTAGCCCAGTTTACATCATAAAGACCGAATACCTTAAGGAGTGTTCGGCGTCGCGAGTTTGGCCTTATATGCATCAGCTCCGAATCATGTCTTTGGTCAAATGTTGGGTTTGCCCGGCTCCTGTGTTTTGCTGCCTTACGTTCTGCTCTATCAGCTAGGGCGGCACCAGGAGAAATACTACGATTGTGCCCTGGTTCATCCGGACGAGCACCTCAGTAGAGAAAGGCGAAAACTGACTGTCATGATATAGTGTGAGACTGGTCAACCACTCGATGACCTAGCGGAATCTTCAGGATTCCTCCGCCTTAACGAAGGGCCGTTTCCCAGCCAGGCATGTACGCGCCCCGAATTCGGATGAGCGCGGAGCCACCAGGGGCTATATAGTAGCCCCACTGTCAAACTCCTCTGGCTAAGTGAAAGTGTTAAAGCATTATAGTCCGATTGCCTAGTTCGCTGCGCTATCACCTCCTTAATGGACCAAGACGTTGGATCAAGTGTGAACATGCGTCTTCTGCGAGCACCCCCGCATTATATGCGTGGGGGCTGAAGCCGACGACTGCCATCTTTCAGGTTATATACATATATACATACACGGCCGCACAGGAGGCATCATAGTACTTTCGGGCAGAAGTATAAATACAGCCTTGGTAAACTCAATAAAACATTGTTTTTACAATGGGAATACATGTCACTCAAACATAATATTCTTCGAGCACTGAGCCTCTATCGAACGAGCGCCTTCAAGAACTTCTTCAAAGTAGTGCTCGGCAGCCACTCGGCCTATGGCTGAACCCTGTGCAGCAACAGTGGTGGCATCCATCTCTGCCCAGTATGTTTTGACACGGGCAAGGGCCATCCGCGCACCCTCTACGCATGCCGACCTCTTCATCGCGTTGATGTGCGGCACCGCGCCAAGGAGCTGCTGCACCAAACTAAAATAACCGTTCGGCTTTAGCCTTTCCGGCCACAGATGATCCACAACAGACCTCATGGCGAGTCCGGACAATCTATTCAGCTCCGCCCATTCGGCCAGCCGATCAGTCAATGGAAGTGGACGCTCTGGAATGTTAAATTGTGACCAGAATAGCTTGTCCACTTCGCGATCTTTTTGATCTCGGAAGTATTCGGCCGCATCGACAGCACTCGCCGCCAAGTCTAGATATGCGTCCGCAGAACTCCACAGCCGGTCCAAAGGGGCATACCGAGGATCTCCAAACTTCCTCCACAGCATAAAGGGCTTCCCAGCCGTGATATCCTCGGCTTGACGCAACTCGTCCTTCTTCGCTCTCATTGCAGAGCGGGTGTCTTTGGTCGCCATCATGGCATTTTCCAGGTCCATCGCCTTCGCCCGGTTTTCTTCTTCAAGAAGCTGATAAAGGTCAGCAACATCTTTTAACTCTACAGCCATCTTGGCTATTTTTTCTTTGCTCTCGCAATGCGCGGCCTGTTCGGCCCTTAACTCTTCGACCGCCTTTAAAGCGGCCGCATTACTACTCCTTGCTTTCTACTTGGCTCGGGCAAGTTCCGCCCGAAGGATCTCCACGGTGGCAGCTCCATCTGCAGTCACAACATATTAAAGATACTAGCATCATGCTGCTCTTATTATGTGACAATCACCAGAAAAATCACTCACCATGTGCCTCGTCAAGCCGCTTGTTAACAAGCACGATGTCGGCATCTGCCGCATCCAGTTGCCGCCTTAGTTCGGCAAACCCATCAGTCCGGCTAGCCACCGGAGCTCCAATCACCTGCACATAAAGGCGGTCTTGTTATTACCTGGGACTATGATCCTCTGTTTGCCACCGTTTTCGACGACAACCAGAGTCTCAGGGGCTACTATCTACACAGGGCACATCTAAAAATGTGCGCTACTGTCAAAAATGTACATCATTTCGCGTACCTCAAAACCCGTCAGTAGACTCATAAAGGCTTCATGCAACCCGCTTTCGGTGGATGATATCCTTTCAATCACCGCACCCATCAATGTGCGGTGCTCTTCTGAGATAGCCGCTTGCTCTAGCAGATCCCTCAGTACGTCCGACCGCACACCAGACGGTGTCGGACTCTTTCGGTTGCTCTCTTCAAGAGCCGGGTACTGAGGACTCCGGGTGGCCATAGGATTACCTTCCGGCCTTGCCAGATCAGGAGAAAACCGCCGCGACGACACCTCGGGGTCGCCCGCCTCATGAGGCGGCATGGTGGGGGGAGGCGTTTCGCTCTCCATCATCTCTGGAAGAAGATCCCCTGAAGACGAGCTCTGCTGAGAAGGACTAAGATCCGAACTGCAAGATAAATACTTCGGTTATTTTCCTCAGAAGTAAGGCGAGATATTTTCATTATTAAGTACCCTTTTTACTTACAGCTCGGTGGAGGGCTGATCCCCTTGAGGGCATAGTGCGGCCGGGGTATCCCCCGGGGCAGGACCCTCCAGCGAAGTTTTCTTTCCCTGTTTGGAGACCATAGTCTCTGGGTCCTCAGAGGCGGTTCTCTTCCTTCCCTGGAGAGAGGAAGTTTCAGTTCCTCCTCCCCGATTAACCTCCTTCGTGGAGGTGCTAGCCTCCTTGTTCCCCCCTTTATCTTCTCCTGAGGGCGCTTGATAAGGCGTGATCTCCAGCAACCTAGTTAACACGGGATTTGGTGAGGTCTCAGGGAGGGGGCCGGACACCTGATCAACTTTGCCTTCGCTATCCAATCCTGGTCAAAGAGCGGCCTTTTTAGGGTAACATTGCGAGAAATAAACGGACAGTGTGTTCGGATGCGGGGCTACTTACTTGAGTATCCGGGCGATTGCAGCTCAGACCTAAATCCTAAGTGATGTCCGGACGTATTATTTGTGGTCCGAAGAACAATTTGTACATCTCCTCGGGTGTCATGCCGAGGAAATGTTGAATAGCTCACGGTCCTTCCAAGTTGAATTCCCACATGCGAAGGGGCCGGCGTTTGCAAGGCTGGATTCGATGAACTAGCATAACTTGCACTACCATAACCAGACTGAAATCTCTCTCAAAGAGATCTCGGATAAGGTTTTGCAGTATTGGCACGTCCTTGGCTGGACCCCAGCTCAGCCCCCTGCCGATCCATGACATCAGTTGTGGTGGGGGGCCTGAGCGGAAGGTGGGGGCAGCTACCAACTTGGCACTTCGGGGAGCTGTGATGTAGAACCACTCCCGCTGCCACAATCCGGACACCTCTGGGAAACTACCCTCAGGCCATGTAGCGTTAGCAATTTTGCTTATTAAAGCGCCTCCGCACGCTGCATGCTGCCCCTCGATCATCTTCGGCTTCACATCGAAGGCCTTCAGCCACAGGCCGAAGTGAGGGGTAATGCAGAGGAAGGCCTCACATATGACAATAAATCACGAAATGTGAAGAAGGGAATCCGGGGCCAGGTCGTGAAAATCTAGCCCATAATAGAACATAAGACCCCTAACAAAGGGATCCAGAGCGAGGCCTAGTCCTCGGAGGCAGTGGGAGACGAACACGACGCTCTCGTTGGGTTTGGGAGTAGGGCTGACCTGCCCTTGGGCGGGCAGCCGATGCGAAATCTCAGCGGTCAGATATCTGGCCTCTCTCAACTTCTTGATGTCCTCCTCCGTGACGGAGGAAGGCATCCACCGACCTTGAAGGTTGGATCCGGACATAGTTGAAGGTCCGAAGCACTTGACCTGAGCTTTGGGTGTTAGAACTCGAGGCGGGGAAAGGATTTGATTGAGCACGAGAGGGAAAAAAGAAAAAGCCTTGTCCCCTTTATAAAGAGGGTGAATATCAAGCGTCCTCCTCGTGGCCGTTTGGGACTTGCCTAAGATCTAGGAGTCCTACCAATAGGCACGTTTGGGGTTACCCACACCCGTATTGATGAGAATCCCGTAATAAAGGGGACGCGATCTCTGCTTCGACAAGACGTGCCAAAGAAACTGCCTCGTTAAACACGCTAAGATGGGTTATGAAAAATGATTCGGGTAAAGACCTGGCTGTGGTGTGATGTCATGCTACGGGGTACGTCAGTAGATTAGATTTGTGGAAATATTATTCTATCTACGATGGTATGTGGAACTTGTTTTGCAGAGCCGGACACGATCCTCGTGTTCAAAATCTTCTATGAAGTATTCGTAGGAGTAACCTGCCTTGCAATGCCGAAGACAATCTATGCGCCGGACTCGTCGTCATTGAAGCCTGGTTCAGGGGCTACTGAGGGAGTCCTGGATTAGGGGGTATCCGGACAGCCGGACTATATCCTTTGGTCAGACTGTTGGACTATGAAGATACAAGATTGAAGACTTCGTCTCGTGTCCGGATGGGACTCTCCTTGGCGTGGAAGGCAAGCTTGGCAATACGGATATGTAGATCTCCTTCCTTGTAACCGAATCTGTGTAACCCTAGCCCCCTCCGGTGTCTATATAAATCGAAGGGTTTAGTCCGTAGGACCAACAACAACAACAATCATACCATAGGCTAGCTTCTAGGGTTTAGCCTCTCTGATCTCATGGTAGATCAACTCTTCTACTAGTCATATTATCAAGAACAATCAAGCAGGACATAGGGTTTTACCTCCATCAAGAGGGCCCGAACTTGGGTAAACATCGTGTCCCCTGCCTCCTATTACCATTCGCCTAGACGCATAGTTTGGGACCCCCTACCCGAGATCTGCTGGTTTTGACACCGACAATCTGTGGTAAACTACTCACACATCATCGGAGAGACCATGGTGTTGATGTAGAAGCCATCCGTGATCGATTCCCCCTCAGGCAGAGCGCCGGAAAAGTCCCCAAGATGGGATCTCATGGGTACAGAAGGTTGTGTCAGTGGAAATAGGGTTTCGTGGTGCTCCTGGATGTTTGCGGGGTATATGGGTATATATAGGAGGAAGAAGTACGTCGGTGGAGCTGTGAGGGGCCCACGAGGGTGGGGGGCTTGCCTGCCCCCCTGGGCGCGCCCCTGACTCGTGGATTCCTTGCTTCTTTCTTGATAGCCACTCCAAGTCTCCTGGATCACGTTTGTTCCAAAAATAAATCTCCGGAAGGTTTCATTCCATTTGATATTCCTTTTCTGTGAAACACTGAAATAGGCAAAAAAACAACAATTTGCACTGGCCTTTGGTTACTTGGTTAGTCCCAAAAATAATATAAAAAGGTAAATCAAAGCCATTAAACATCCAAAACAAATAATATAATAGCATGGAGTAATAAAAAAATATAGATATGTTGGAGACGTATCAAGCATCCCCAAGCTTAATTCCTGCTCGTCCTCGAGTAGGTAAATGATAAAAATAGAATTTTTTATGTGGAATGCTACCTAGCATAATTCTCAATGTAATTTTCTTTGTTGTGGCATGAATGTTCAGATCTGAAAGATTCAGGACAAAAGTTTAATGTTGACAACAAAATAATAATACTTTAAGGATAAAATAAAGCAATCATGTCTTCTCAAAATAACATGGCCAAAGAAAGTTATCTCTACAAAATCATATAGTCTGGCTATGCTCCATCTTCACCACACAAAATATTTAAATCATGCACAACCCCGATGACAAGCCAAGCAATTGTTTCATACTTTTGATGTTCTCAAACTTTTTCAATCTTCATGCAATATATGAGTATGAGCCATGGATATAGCACTATAGGTGTTATAGAATGGTGGTCATGGAAAAAACAAAAAGGAGAAGATAGTCTCACATCAACTAGGCATATCCACGGGCTATGGAGATGCCCATCAATAGATATCAATGTGAGTGAGTAGGGGTTGCCATGCAATGGATGCACTAGAGCTATAAGTGTACGAAAGCTCAACAAAAGAAACTAAGTGGGTGTGCATCCAACTTGGTTGCTCACGAAGACCTAGGGCAATTTGAGGAAGCCCATCATTGGAATATACAAGCCAAGTTCTATAATGTGAAATTCCCACTAGTATATGAAAGTGACAACATAGGAGACTCTCTTTCATTAAGATCATGGTGCTATTTTGAAGCACAAGTGTGGTTAAAGGATAGTAACATTGTCCCTTCTCTCTTTTTCTCTCATTTCTTTTTTTGGGCCTTCTCTCTTTTGTTATGGCCTCTTTTTTTATTTTTTTCCTTTTTCGTCCGGAGTCTCATCCCGACATGTGGGGGAATCATAGTCTCCATCATCCTTTCCTCACTTGGGACAATGCTCTAATAATGATGATCATCACACTTTTATTTACTTACAACTCAAGAATTACAACTCAATAATTAGAACAAAATATCACTCTATGTGAATGCCCCCGGAGGTGTACCGGGATGTGCAATGACTCATGAGTGACATGTATGAAAGAATTATGAAGGTGGCTTTTCCAAAAATACGATGTCAACTACATGATCATGCAAAGCAATATGACAATGATGAAGCGTGTCATAATAAATGGAATGATGGTAGGTTGCATGGCAATATATCTCGGAATGGCTATGAAAATGCCATAATAGGTAGGTATGGTGGCTATTTTTAGGAAAGTATATGTTGGGTTTATGGTATCGGCGAAAGTTGCACGGTACTAGAGAGGCTAGCAATGGTGGAAGGGTGAGAGTGCGTATAGTCCATGGACTCAACATTAGTCATATAGAACTCACATACTTATTGCAAAAATCTATTAGTTATCCAAACAAAGTATTACGCGCATGCTCCTAGGGGGATAGATTGGTAGGAAAAGACCATCGCTCGTCCCCGACTGCCACTCATAAGGAAGACAATCAATAAATAAATCATGCTCCAACTTCATCACATAACGATTCACCATACGTGCATGCTACGGGAATCACGAACTTTAACACAAGTATTTCTCAAATTCACAACTACTCAACTAGCATGACTCTAATATCACCATCTTCATATTTCAAAACAATCATCAAGTATCAAACTTCTTATAGTATTCAATGCACCTTTTATGATAGTTTTTATTATACCCATGTTGGATGCCTATCATATCTGGACTAGTTTTATAACCAAAGAAAATTACCATGCTATTCTAAAGGACTCTCAAAATAATATAAGTGAAGCATGAGAGATCAATAAATTTCTATAAAATAAAACCACCACCGTGCTCTAAAAAGGTATAAGTGAAGCACTAGAGCAAAATTATCTAGCTCAAAAGATATAAGTGAAGCACATAGAGTATTCTAATAAATTCTGATTCATGTGCGTCTCTCCCAAAAGGTGTGTACATCAAGGTTGATTGTGGTAAACTAAAAAGAAAATACTCAAATCATACAAGACGCTCCAAGAAAAACACATATATTACGTGGTGAATCATAATATAGCCTCAAGTAAAGTTACCGATGGACGAAGACGAAAGAGGGGATGCCTTCCGGGGAATCCCCAAGCTTAAGCTTTTGGTTGTCCTTGAATTTTACCTTGGGGTCCCCAAGCTTAGGCTCTTGCCACTCCTTGTTCCAGAATCCATCAAGTCTTTACCCAAAACTTGAAAACTTCACAACACAAAACTTCAATAGAAAATCTCATGAGCTCCGTTAGTATAAGAAAACAAACCACCACTTCAAGGTACTGTAATGAACTCATTATTTATTTATATTGGTGTTAAACCTACTGTATTCCAACTTCTATATGGTTAATACCCTCTGATACTAGCCATAGATTTATCAAAATAAGCTACCAACACACGAAAAAGAGAACAGTCTGTAGTTATCTGTAGGTTTCGAATACTTATGTAACCGCAAAAATTATGAAATAAATTGGTGGACGTGAGAATTTTTCTATTAATCATCTTCAAAAATAATCAACCTAATCGCACTCTCCAGTAAAAGATGGCAGCAAATCTCGTGAGCGCTAAAGTTTCTATTTTTTACAGCAAGATCACATAAACTTCCCCCAAGTCTTCCCAAAGGTTCTACTTGGCACAAACACTAATTAAAATCATAAAAACACATCTAAACAGAAGCTAGATGAATTATTTATTACTAAAACGAAACAAAAAACAAGAAACACAAATAAAATTGGGTTGCCTCCGAACAAGCGCTATTGTTTAACGCCCCTAGCTAGGCATTGAAAATTTCAATGATGTTCACATGAAAGACAAGAATTGAAGAACAAAGAGAGCATCATAAAACACATGACAAACACATCTAAGTATAACATACTTCCTATTCATAGGCATCTTATAGGCAAACAAATTATCATAGCAAGCAAAAACGAGCATATGCAAGGAAGCGGAAAGAAACAATAGCAATCTGAACATAACGAGAGGTAATTTAGTAACATGAAAATTTGTACAATCATATTTTCCTCTCTCATAATAATTACATGTGGGATCATAAGAAAAATCAATGAAATATCTATCACATAAAATATTTTCAACACGATCCACATGCATGCAAAGTTGACACTCTTCCAAAATAGTGGGATTAACTCATGACCTCTCCAAACCCACTTTTATCAAAAATTTCATAAGTTGAACATTCTCCAAATATGTGGGATCTAAAGTTGACACTCTTCCAAACCCACTTTCAATAATATTGCAAACACTATTATCGATCTCATATTCATCATGGGGGTTAAATAAATTTTCAAGATCAAAAGAAGAATCACCCCAATCATGATCATTACAACAAGTAGTGGACATAGCATAACTAGCATCCCCAAGCTTAGGATTTTGCATATTATTAGCACAATTGACATTCATATAATTTATAATAACAACATTGCAATCATGCTTTTTATTCAAGGATCTATCATGAATCACTTTATAAAGCACTTCATCACAATTTCCAGATTCACAGATTTCAAGCAAAACTCCATAAAGATAATCTAGTGCACCCAACTCACTAGCAATTGGTTCATCATAATTGGATCTTTTAAAAAATTTAGCAAGAGGATGAGGATCCATATCAATAGATAGTTAGCAAGCGAAGATGCAAGCTAATAGAAGGCACATGGTAACACGAGCAAATAGAAGGACGAACGGAAGAGGGCGAATAAAACGGCAAACATGAAGTGGGGGAGAGGAAAACGAGAGGCAAATGGCAAATAATGTAATGCAAGGGATAAGAGTTTGTGATGGGTACTTGGTATGTCTTGACTTCTGCGTAGATCTCCCCAGCAACGGCGCCAGAAATGGCTTGTTGACGGGAGATCAAATCTTGACTTGACTTGGTGCCACCTTCCCGGCAACGGCGCCAGAAATCCTTCTTGCTACCTCTTGAGCTTCCGTTGGTTTTCCCTTGAAGAGGAAAGGGTGGTGCAGCACAGTAGCATAAGTGTTTCCCTCAGTTTTGAGAACCAAGGTATCAATCCAGTAGGAGATAGCACACAAGTCACCTAGTACCTGCACAAACAAACAAGAACCTCGCAACCAACGCGATAAAGGGGTTGTCAATCCCTTCACAGTCACTTACGAGAGTGAGATCTGATAGAGATAATAAGATAAATATTTTGGTATTTTTGTTGTATATATTGGAAAATAAAGATTGCAAAAATAGAAATAGCAAATTGATAGGAAAATAATATGATGGAAGATAGACCCGGGGGCCAAAGGTTTCTCTAGTGGCTTCTCTCAAGATAGTAATTTCTACGGTGGGTGAACAAATTACTGTCGAGCAATTGATAGAAAAGCGAATAGTTATGAGAATATCTAGGCATGATCATGTATATAGGCATCACGTCCGTGACAAGTAGACCGAAACGATTCTGCATCTACTACTATTACTCCACACATCGACCGCTATCCAGCATGCATCTAGAGTATTAAGTTCATAAGAACAGAGTAACGCATTTGGCAAGATGACATGATGTAGAGGGATAAACTCAAGCAATATGATATAAACCCCATCTTTTTATCCTCGACGACAACAATACAATATGTGCCTTGCTGCCCCTGCTGTCACTGGGAAAGGACATCGGAAGATTGAACCCAAAGCTAAGCACTTCTCCCATTGCAAGAACCATCAATCTAGTAGGCCAAACCAAACTGATAATTCAAAGAGACTTGCAAAGATATTTAAATCATGCATAAAAGATTTCAGAGAAGAATCAAATATTGTTCATAGATAATCTTGATTATAAACCCACAATTCATCGAATCTCAACAAACACACCGCAAAAAGAATTACATCGAATAGATCTCCAAGAGAATTGAGGAGAACTTTGTATTGAGATCCAAAGAGAGAGAATAATCCATCTAGCTAATAACTATGGACCTGAAGGTCTGTGGTAAACTACTCACACATCATCAGAGAGGCTATGGTGTTGGTGTAGAAGCCCTCCGTGATCGATTCCCCCTTCGGCAGAGTGCCGGAAAAGGCCCCAAGATGGGATCTCACGGGTACAGAAGGTTGCGGCGGTGGAAATAGGGTTTCGTGGTGCTCCTGGATGATTTCGGGGTATATGGGTATATATAGGAGGAAGAAGTACGTCGGTGGAGCTGCGAGGGGCCCACGAGGGTGGGGGCGCACCCCCCTACCTCGTGACTTCCTCGTATCTTTCTTGACGTCCACTCCAAGTCTCCTGGATCATGTTCGTTCCAAAAATAACTCTCCCAAAGGTTTCATTCTGTTTGATATTCCTTTTCTGCGAAACACTGAAATAGGCCATAAAAACAACAATTTGCACTGGCCTTTGGTTAGTAGGCTGGTCCCAAAAATAATATAAAAAGGTAAATTAAAGCCCATTAAACATCCAAAACAGATAATATAATAGCATGGAACAATCAAAAATTATAGATACGTTGGAGACGTATCACCTATGAGATGACACCTCGGCATCATCCGCCTTAGGCGGTAGGGAGGCTAATGGAGACGACCCGCTCTGCATCATCTCCGGTGGCAGATCCCTCGAGGACGTAGATAGTGGGGAAATTCGCGGGCCGTACTAAAATATAGAACTTAAAGTTATCATCATAGTTTATTGATCGAATAAGTACGAAAAATCCCGGACCACTTATGAGTCAGCTTGGGGCTTAGTTCGGCGCCGGTGCTTCGGGGCAACCTCAGTGTCTGACCCTGAGTCATCGGGGAGGGTAATTTTGTCCCTCTTGGACGCTTCGGCTTCCAGGTCTTCGGAGGCCGCTCTCTTTTTACCCTTGCGGAGAGGATCTTCTTCTTCTTCCTCCTCCTCCTCATCGTTTTCATCACCCTCGTGAGAGGACTGGGCATCAGCATCTCCGGACATTGCGTCCGAAGAGCTCTCCTTCCTTTTCTTCTTCTTATCCTTCTTTGTCGGCGCCTGGTATGGCACCGGGACCACCATCCTCATTAGAAGAGGATTGGCTGGGTCTTCGGGGAGCGGAGCCGGACATCGGATCAGCTCTGTCTTCTTAGTCAAGACCTGTAAGGGGATGGACTACTTAGCACCTCTCCCTCGGGTTGTAGAAGCCTATTGGTGTTCGGAGGTTTTAGAATTTAGCTCGGAGGATGGATGGTTGCAGTCGAGGCCGGTTTCCTCTCAAGAACTTGGACACGATTTCTGCTTCTTAAAAAGCAGCTTCCGGATCCCCTTATGCGTTGTGCCGTAGAACCGTTGTAGGGTCCATGGCCCTTCTGAGTTGAACTCCCACATCTTGAGGGGCCGCCTCTGGCAGGGAAGTGCTTGACGGATCAGCATCACTTGGACTACGTCACCAAGGGTAACGTCATTTGCTATCATGCTCTTGACGCGCTTATGCAGCCACAACACCTCAGGGACCGACCCCCAGTTCAGACTCTTGTTGGTCCAGGATGTAAGCATCAGCGGGGGTCCGATCTAAAGGCTGGTGCGGCCTCCCATTTGGAGCCGCGGGGTTCTGTAATATAGAACCATTCCTCTTGCCATATTTTGACGGTGTCCACAAAGACTCCCTTTGGCCAATTGACTTTGGGAAGCTTTCTCACCATGGCGCCACCACAGTCCGCGTGTTGCCCATTGACCACCTTTGGTTTCACATTAAAAATCTTGAGCCATAAGTCAAAATGTGGAGGGATATGGAGGAAGGCTTCGCACACGATGATAAACGCCGAGATGTGAAGGAACGAATTTGGGGCCAGATCGTGAAGATCCAGCCCGTAGTAGAACATGAGACCCCTTACAAAGGGGTGAAGGGCGAATCCGAGTCCACAGACGAAGTGGCGGATAAACAACACTCTCACAGGGCCCCGGAGCGGGGATGACCTGCACTGTATCGAGAAGCCTATGTTTGATTTCCGCGGTCAAATATCGTGCTTCCCACAGCTCCTTGATGTTTTCCTCCGTGACGGAGGAGGGCACCCACTTGCCTTGAGAACCGTCCATGGTCGAAGGAGTTGTCGAGAAGGGAAGAGCTTGGAGTTTGAGCGCTGGAGCTCGGGGACGGAGAGGCAAAGAGAATGAGGCGTGGGGTGGAAAAAATGGGTTCGATCCACTTATATGGACTGCAAATATCAAGCGTCCCCTCCCTCGAGCCTTAAAGCTCGCCTGTTCCCAAGGGGTCACGCAAACCACACGGTTAGGTTACCAAAACTCGTATTGATGAGAATCCCGTAATAAGGGGGCGCGATCTCTACTTTGACAAGACGTGCCACCGGAGGTTGCGTATTGAAGCGCAAAACAGGAGGCCGAAAAATGGTTCGAAGTAATAAAGCGGCTGGATGTAACGTCTTGTCCGTGAAATCATCAGAAGATGAAATTTATCTATATTTTACCTTTATGTTTAAGGATGGTGACTATTGTACAGAGCCGGATATAGTACTGATGGTCAACTGCTTTGAAGTGTTCGGAGGAGGAACACGCCTTGCAATGTCGAAGACAACCTGCGTGCCAGACACATCGTCATTGAAGACTGGTTCAAGGGCTACTGAGGGAGTACATGATTATGGGTTCCTCGGGTGTTTGGGCTATGTGATATGGGCCAGACTAATGGGTCGTGGAGATACAAGACAGAAGACTTTCTCCCGTGTCCAGATGCGACTCTCATCTGCGTGGAAAGCAAGCTTGGCATTCAGATATGAAGATTCCTTCCTCTCTAAATCGACTCTGTACAACACTTGGTCCTCCGGTGTCTATATAAACCGAAGGGTTTAGTCCGTAGAGGCAATCATAATCATATAGGCTAGACATCTAGGGTTTAGCCATAATGATCTCATGGTAGATCAACTCTTGTAACCCCTATACTCATCAAAGTTAATCAAGCAGGACATAGGGTATTACCTCCATTAAGAGGGCCCGAACCTGGGTAAACATCGTGTCCCCTATGTCCTATTACCTTCGACCCATCGACGCACAGTTCGGGACCCACTACCCAAGATCTACCGGTTTTGACACCGACATTGGTACTTTCATTGAGAGTTCTGCTGTGCCGTCGTCGAATGGCTCGATGGATCCATCAATCATCTACAACAATGCTGCCACAAAGGAGATTTTTTCTCCTCGGCCAGATCTTTCTATTTAGAGGCTTCGCACTCCGGGCTAACTCGGTTGGCCATCTAGAGCAGATCGATAGCTATGCCCCTGGTCATCAGATAAGTTTTGGAAATCTAAATTATGTCGCTGATACCCGAGGAGACTTGATCTTCCAAGGGTTCGCGGCCCCAACCACCGCTCCAGCCTTAGAGCCGGAGCATGCCATCAGGTCCGAAGACGGGAGTCTAGAGCCCGCCGGACTCTCTGCGGCCTTAGAGCTCAACACCGGAAAACCAGAGAGAATAACATCTACGGCAATCATTACAAAGCCGGACACTTCTCCGGACACCAATTCTGAACCCTCGAGGCCCGCGTCATGCGAGCTCGGCCCAAAAACTTCCCTCCCCATCCAAACCCCACTCTTAAATGAGGCTCTGGACTTAATGCAATCCCTCATCATCACAGAGGAACCGCTTCTGAATCACGCCCAACCCGGGCTAGGGGCAGGAAATAGGGAATTTTACTTCCCACCCACCACCAACTTCATAGCCACTGTCTAGGACCTAACCGACTGTAACGCCCCAAGACCGGAGCTTCAGATGCCTTCCATGTTTCCGGGTGTTGTCAGGTGATTCATTTTGGTTCGTTGCATCATGTGCATTGCATCATGTCATCATGTCATAAGTCTTTTTGCATCTCAACTAAATAAATGGCATGGATCTTTGACCCATTTAGATCGAGGGATATTCACTATGGTGATTACTCTTTAAAACATATTCTCCCAATATTTTAGGGAGCTATATAAATTATATTCCAATAATTTGGAATCACCCATAACACACGTGCAGATAATCCCATGCCTTTCTGCTTCGAGTTGATCTCCAAACCTTGCGAAAAATTCTTCTTTTTTTTAGGCTCCTCCAAAAGTCTCAACATTTTTGGACCTTCCCAAACCTCACTTCCTATTCAAATCATTTGGAATTAATTTCAAATGAGTTTGAATTCAATTTCAACCGCGTGCCCACTTCTATTTTGCGGGATCAAGCTCATTTTTACAAGTCCGGGGAAATTATCCCTATGCGCAAAATCCTTTCCTAACCCTCTCCTTCTTTTCCCTCTCTCGATTTTCTTTTCTGCTAAAGGATATAAGAGAAGAGAGAGAGAAGCCCAGCCTAGGCCTAAGGCCTAGCCACCAGTCTCCCTAGGCACCGCCTCCCTCTCCACTACGCCCATCTCTCCCCGCTACCCACCTGGGCCTCACAAACTCCAGCACCGGACCACAGCTAAGGCCCGAGCGAAACCTAGCCTATCTCCTTCTCGTTCCCTGGGCCGATCCTCGTCTTCCCTCATGCCCATCGTTCCCTCGCGCCGCTAGGGAACCGCATCTCGATCCCCTCACCCTCTCCCCATCGAACCTTTCCTCTCGCTCGTCTCCTTCTTTCCTTGTGCTCGATTACCCATCTCCCTTCTCTGCCTCCTTCCTCCTCCACTGCGCCAAGCATCCCCTTCTCCTTCCCGAGACTGCCGCTGGCACCCCAGCAGGCTACTGCCGTTCGTCTCCTCCGCCTGGTGCCTGCGCAGCCGCGCGTCAAGAGGCCGCCGCCCGCTCCTCCCTCGATCCCATCGGAATCCAGCGCCGGCCTCGTCCCCTCCCTCAAGCACGTCGTCGCCTTCCTCCTTCCTCTCCTGCAGCGCGTCCCCGACCACCTAGGCCGAAGCCCCCGCTGCTGCGCCTGGGACAGGAGGTCCCCCATGGAGGCCGCCCCTTGCCTCGTCCTCTGCCATGGCTGTAGAAGCGTGTCGTGAGATGCTGCTGTGCTGCTTCGCCGTCCAGCCGCCGTCGCTGCCCCCACGTTGCTGCTGCTTTGTTGCCTGCCTCCCATCGATGATCGGGGCTGCATGTTTCGGTTCGCCAAGTACCACCACACACTAGTCTTTGCCTTGCTTCATTTTGGTATTGAAGACCGAGACGAGACCGCCAAGATGTATCCTGGTGTCGTCGAAGACACGTGAACATCTACACGACGACCGCCGAGTACCTCTTCAGAAGTACCACTACGCGCGAAGACGCCAAGACCATTTCGGGATTCACCAAGTACCACTACGGCCGGAGACCTCGACGTCCGACGCCTAAAACGATCACCGAACCGGAGATTACACCAAGTACTAGGTCAACGAGAACCGCCAAGTTCGTCTTCCCCCGTCTCCGAAATCGCCAAGTACCACGACGATACGAGAACCACTACCGTTGACCCGCAAAGAACCTGTGGACGTCAAGTCCCTCGTCGTGATCCCGAACATCTACGGAAAATTGTGCAACTAAGAACGTGAACGACTACCATCGCCGAGTACCACTACTTCCCACGACAATCGTGAACGACTACACCGCTTGACCCGAACCGTTCCGATAACGCACGCTTCGAAGGTATAACCCTGAGACGACCGCCGTGAACGTATGCATGTGTGTTGTATGAGATACTCGTGCTTGCATCATGCTCGATTTGTCGGTGCATGTTTCCCTCTTTTACCTTGTCACCTTCATGTGGGAACCCGGTAACCGGGAGCCACCCACCTTCTATCGCATGTACGGTCCCGTCGCACTTTCTTTGCACCGGGATCTCAATCGAGTTACCGGAACCGGAATGTTGTCGTGGCACCGTTTCGTTATTGTTGTCGTGGCTCCCCTTTTCATTTCCGCCACGTTGACAAGTGCTTCTTAATATGCTCTTGTCAACTTTTCTTAAAATTGCATAAAACTTGAGTATGTCATCCGCATCATGTTAACAACATTAAGATGGCTTAAATTGTTGTTGCACCTAATTACTAATGCATGTGGGGATTTACTGCATTCGTTGTTTGTATATCCGGACCCATTTCAATTGCTTAGATTGTGTAGTTTACTCATGTTTCACCTCTTGCCATGTTAACCAACCTTTAATATTGTTGAGTACATAACCAGGAGAGAACTAAATAAGTCATGTGGTGTTTTCTTAAATATGCAATTAAACCAGACATGCATCATACTTGGTTGTGCATCATGCCATGCTTATGTGGTTGTTGTTTTACTATGTTGTTTGCTTCTTTCCGGTGTTGCTTCTTCGGGTTAGTTCCGATAACGTCGCGTTTGTGAGGATCCGTTCGACTACGTCTGTTTGTCTCCTTCATGGACTCGTCCTTCTTCCTTGCGGGGTCTCAGGTAAGATGACCATATCCTCAAAATCACTTCTATCTTTGCTTGCTAGTTGCTCGCTCTTTTGCTATGCCTATGCTGCGATACCTACCATTTGCTTATCATGCCTCCCATATTGTTAAGCCAAGCCTCTAACCACCTTGTCCTAGCAAACCGTTGTTTGGCTATGTTACCGCTTTGCTTAGCCCCTCTTATAGCGTTGTTAGTTGCAGGTGAAGATTGGAGCTTGTTCCTTGTTGGAACATGGATATTTTGTTGGGATATCACAATATCTCTTATTTAATTAATGCATCTATATACTTGGTAAAGGGTGGATGGCTCGGCCTTATGCCTGGTGTTTTGTTCCACTCTTGCAGCCCTAGTTTCCGTCATATCGGTGTTATGTTCCCGGATTTTGCATTCCTTACACGGTTGGATTATAATGGGAACCCCTTGACGGTTCGCCTTGAATAAAACTCCTCCAGCAATGCCCAACATTGGTTTTACCATTCGCCACCTAGCCTCTTTTTCCCTTGGGTTCCGCGGACTCAAGGGTCATCTTTATTTAAACCCCTGGGCCAGTGCTCCTCTGAGTGTTGGTCCACCTTGTCAGCCGCCAGTGGCCACCAGGGGCAACTCTGGGCTGGCCTACCGGAAGTTTGGACGATCCGGTGTGCCTTGAGAACGAGATATGTGCATCTCCTATCGGGATTTGTCGGCACATTTGGGTGTTGTTGCTGGACTTGTTTTACCATTGTCGAGGATGTCTTGTAACCGGGATGCCGAGTCTGATCCGATTGTCTTGGGAGAAGGAATATCCTTCGTTGACCGTGAGAGCTTGTGATGGGCTAAGTTGGGACACCCCTGCAGGGATTTGAACTTTCGAAAGCCGTGCCCGCGGTTATGGGAAGATGGGAATTTGTTAATGTCCGGTTGTAGAAAACCTGAAGTTGACCTTAATTAAAATGCATCTACCGCGTGTGTTACCGTGATGGTCTCTTCTCAGCGGGGTCCAGGAAGTGAACACGGTGTTGGAGTAATGCTTGACGTAGGTTGTTCTAGGATCACTTCTTGATCATAGTTGTTCGACCGTGCTTTTGCCTTCTCTTCTCGCTCTCATTTGCGTATGTTAGCCACCCAAATATGCTAGTCGCTTGTTGCAGCTCCACATCATACGTTACCTTACCTATAAGCTTAAATAGTCTTGATCGCGAGGGTGTGAGATTGCTGAGTCCCCGTGACTCACAGATACTTCCAAACCAATTTGTAGGTGCCGATGATACCATGCAGGTGATGCAACCGAGCTCAAGGAGGAGCTCGATGAAGATCGTGTTCGTTATGTTGTTTCCGTTTCTAGTTGATCAGTAGTGGAGCCCAGTTGGGACGATCGGGGATCTGTGTAGCTTTTGGGGTAGTCTTCTTTTATTTTGGTTCCGTAGTCGGACCTTGATTGTATTTGGATGATGTAATGCTTTATTCATGTATTGTGTGAAGTGGCGATTGTAAGCCAACTATGTATCTTTTCCCCTTATGTATTACATGGGTTGTGTGCAGATTACCTCACTTGCGACATTCCTTTCAATGCGGTTATGCCTCTAAGTCATGGTTCGACACATGGGAGATATAGCCGCATCGAGGACGTTACATGTTGGTAATCAGAGCCTTCCCCAACTTAGGAGCCCCCTGCTTGACCGAATCGCTGGCGTTGTTGAGTCTAGAAAAATGTTTTGAGTCATTTAGGATTATATATATCGGAGAGTAGGATTCTTTTGACTCCTCAGTCCCTTCATCGCTCTGCTGAGGCATCCTGACGTAGAGTTTTGACTCTTCTCTTCTCAAATTTCACTAAAAAAAATTTAGGATCACGCGGGTATCTTGGAATCGTTCCGATGGTTTTGTGACGAGAACATTGTTCTTGGTGCCTCCTGACATTTAGGGGTTGTGGCAGTGTCCCGGGGAGTTGAGCTCCGAGGTGTTGTCGTCACAATTTTATCGTTGTAGTTCTGGAATACTTGAGTTTCGCCGACATCGAAAATCTCTTTTATGCAGTTGTTGGTGAGATAACCTCGACGCCACCCAGTACTGGGGCGGGAGTTCGGGAGTATTGCCATAACTCATATAACGGATGCTTTTCAAAGGTTGAGGTAAACGATTTCCGAAGGTTTCTTGGTTATGTCTTGAAGGATGGATACAGCTGGATGTAGGATTTGCTTCCCCTGTATCCCCAACACCTGATTGCATAACCGGAAAGTTTCGGGAGTTTATAAGTGGGAATTCAAGTAGCTCTTAGGATATCTTTCCGACAGACGTATGATACGAAATTGCGGTTCGACGTCTAGTGGTCCGCCTATTCACGGTCGGTTTTACAGTGGCCTCGTTGCGTCTTAAAGAGTCCTTGGCTATGCCGACTCGGGGATGCTTCGTATGTCATGTGCACTGCCTTGTACATGATGGTGTTGTACGATCGAGCCCGTGTAGGCCCCACCATGAAAACTTCGGACGACATATCTATCATATGTTTGTTCTGGCTTATTTTGCAAGCCTAATCCTTTGTTTTGTTTGAGTTGTGGTATTCAAGTTGCTTCGAAGTCAACTGTGGATTCTATACCTTTCCTAAATGGTGTTCTCATACTCCGATGTGAATAACAATCCTTCATGATAATTAAGATTGTCATGTCAATCTTTTTAACCGGTGTGCTCCTCTTCAAGCGGATCCGTTCATTTTCGACATCCACAAGATCAACTCAGTTTTCATCCGCCTCCAAGTTGTCTTTGTTTTCCCTCCCACCTACCCTTTTTCTTCAAGAACTCGGATTTCTTTATCGAGTATCCATTTTTATTGATGTGAGATCTCTCCATTCTTTTCCGTCAATGTTCGTACCCAGTGTTTCTCAAGAAGATTCTAACGGAGCCTCAAGTTCATCATTATTTGCTCCTTTTCTTCTCCGGTGGAACCAATTCAAGCTTTGGTGTTGATCATATCCCTTTTCCTCGTTTCAAATACCTTTTTCTTGCCGGTGCTCCTCATATTCGTTGTTTCTTGCTATTTAATTGTTCCGGAGTGCTCAAGATATCTCGAACATTCGTGTTTCCACTCTGCATTCGTTCAAGATCTTTCGAGGATGTTCTCTCATTCAAGCCTTTTAATTCAACCGGTGCAATCTATCGTCCAAGCAACCTTTTCAACGGTGTATCTTTTGAGTGGGCCCTAACCCACAGGTCTTTTCCCAAGATCTTGCCTGACTCTTCTTATTTTCCCAGAGCTATCCTCAATTTCATTTTGAAGTTTGACGTAAGAATGAATTTTCATCAGTCAGATGTGTTTCTCCAAGATCTCTCAATTTCTTTTCATCATTGGCTCAATCTCTTCGCTTTTGATTCTTCCGGAGGGTCTAAATAATTCATGGTGGTGTTTCTCGTCGTCATTCTCAGTTTTTGGAAGACCGAAGAAGAGTTTTTTTCCTACATATCTTACCCGTTTTCTCAAGATTCGTGATTCTAGCTTGTTGCCATCCCCTCATAATTATTTTCAATTGTGGGAATTCTTTTCACCCATCCGGAGCAATTCAGGAGTCTTCTCAGTTTGATTATCCGGAGTCCATAAATTCAGGTTTATTCATTCTTAGTTGTCAGTTATCATTCTTCAATCATACCGGTGCATCATTCAAGTATTCTCTTATCACCTCGTGATTTATTCGTTCTCATGTATCTAGATTGTCTCAAGTATCTTCGTTCATTTCACAATTCTTACCGGTGATTCATCCTTTTACTTCATTCATTGTTCAATTCTTATGGTGGTTCGTCCAAGAGTTCTCTTCCTTCGTTATCATACAGATTCATTCGTTGTTTCAATCCTACCGGTGGTTCGTTGAAGACCTTTCCAAGTTGACGCTATATCTATCTTAATCCTTTCTACGAGAATAAGTAGTATGCCAAATCCGTTGCTTGTCATCAACTTAAATTGGTGAAGGATACGCATAACATAATTCTTATTCTTGCTTCATCCAAATGATGGATTCGTTCCTCCGGAGTTCGTTCACAATGACTAATTCTCGTTGTCAATTGTTCATCTTCTCTTTTTCCCGGAGTTCCAACCTCTTTCAATTATATCACCACGGAGATTCATCTAAATCGTTACAAGGATTCACCTTGTGTTTTCAACTTCTCTTTCCTTTCGTTCGATCTTCCTTTTGTTTTCCGGAGTTCTTCATGGAGACTCAACATGATGGTTCATCAAGGATTTAATTCCTTCTCGAAGTGTTCATTGAGATTCTTTTCAGAGGAGCTCAAGCATTCTCCATCTTGCAATCCGGAGTGCAACTCTTTCTACCGTATCATCGGAGGTGGTATTATGTCATTCTTGATAATTTGAGTTCATGTTTCATGATTCACATGTTATCAAGAATGAGATATTTTAAATCCATCAATCTCGTCATTGGAGTTATCTTGGGTTATATTTCACCTAAAGCCTTCCCTAAGGATTGTTGCTATCTATGGCGCTTATAAATGACCCAATTTCTTCATTTATCCTCCCGGTGAAATAAGATTCTCATCTTCTTGTTCATATCAATCCAATCTATCGTTTCCAGTAGTGGCAGAATGTCACCTCATAATTTGAGATGTATTCCATAAGACCATATCAAGCTTATTTTTTTCATTGTTGGGTTTCCAGTAACTCCGTTCGACCCTTCTCCTAAAGATGCCTTTTCAAGCTCTTTTGTGGCAGAAGTTGGCATTTTCTTCTCCATTCTCCTATTTCAATTATCTATCTTCTATTCTTTTGTTCCGGAGGCATTGTCATGTTGCTCTTTTCAACCCATCATCTCGTTTTGTCAAAGATCATGTTCTTTTCATGCCTATCCATTTAAACGGAGCATTGTGTCCTCTGCTCAAGTTCTTTTCACCTTATCAAGCCTTGCATCTCTTTTCAACCGGAGTGCTGTCTGAGATTTTTCTTACCCCTTGTTCCATTCATTCAATAGTTCCGGAGGCAGTATGTTGTGATTTCATCAAGTATCTTCTCATCTTACCAAGTTCTTATTCAACTCCTTTTTCTTTTCAATCGGAGTGCTGCCCGAAGTTGTTCTTCCTTGTTCCTCTTTTCTACCGGAGTGTTTTCAACTTCGTTCATCTTTGTTCTATTCTTTTCTCAAAATGGCGTAACCTCTCAAGGTTCTTTGGTTTCACTCGTTTGTCAAAGAAGCAACTTAGTTTTACCTCTTCTATTTTCTCTTCTGTTTTCCCTCCGGTGCCATCCTAGATCTCGGGACGAGATCCTCTCGTAGTGGTGGAGTGTTGTAATGCCCCAAGAACGGAGCTTCAGATGCCTTCCATGTTTCCGGGTGTTGTCAGGTGATTCGTTTTGGTTCATTGCATCATGTGCATTGCATCATGTCATCATGTCATCAGTCTTTTTGCATCTCAACTAAATAAATGGCATGGATCTTTGATCCAATTAAATCGAGGGATATTCACTATGGTGATTACTCTTTAAAACATATTCTCCCAATATTTTAGGGAGCTATATAAATTATATTCCAATAATATGGAATCACCCATAACACACGTGCGTATAATCCACGCCTTTCTGCTTCGAGTTGATCTCCAAACCTTGCCGAAAATTCTTTCTTCTTTTTTATGAGGCTCCTCCAAAAGTCTCAACATTTTTGGACCTTCCCAAACCTCACTTCCTATTCAAATCATTTGGAATTAATTTCAAATGAGTTTGAATTCAACTTCAACTGCGTGCCCACTTCTATTTTGCGGGATCAAGCTCATTTTTACAAGTCCGGGGAAATTATCCCTATGCGCAAAATCCTTTCCTAACCCTCTCCTTCTTTTCCCTCTCCCGATTTTCTTTTCTGCTAAAGGATACAAGAGAAGAGAGAGAGAGAGAGAGAAGCCCAGCCTAGGCCTAAGGCCCAGCCACCAGTCTCCCTAGGCGTCGCCTCCCTCTCCACTAGGCCCATCTCTCCCCGCTACCCACCTGGGCCTCACAAACTGCAGCATCGGCCCACAGCTAAGGCCCGAGTGAACCCTAGCCTATCTCCCTCTCGTTCCCTAGCCCAATCCTCCTCTTCCCTCGTGCCCATCATTCCCTCATGCCGCCAGGGAACCGCATCTCGATCCCCTCACCCTCTCCCCATCGAACCTTTCCTCTCGCTCGTCTCCTTCTTTCCTTGCGCCCGATCCCCCATCTCCCTTCTCTGCCTCCTTCCTCCTCCACCACGCCAAGTATCCCCTTCTCCTTCTCGAGACTGCCGCTGGCGCCCCAGTAGGCTGCTATCGTTCGTCTCCTCTGCCTCGTGCCTCCGTAGCCGCGCGTCAAGAGGCCGCTGCCCACTCCTCCCTCGATCCCGCCGGAATCCAGCGCCGGCCTCGTCCCCTCCCTCAAGCACGTCGTCTCCTCCCTCCTTCCTTTCCTGCAGCGCGTCCCCGACCACCTAGGCCGAAGCCCCCGCTACTGCACCTGGGACAGGAGGTCCCCATGGAGGCCGCCCCTTGCCTCGTCCTCTGCCATGGCTGTAGAAGCATGTCGTGAGATGCCGCCGTGCTGCTTCGCCGTCCGGCCACCGTCGCTGCCCCCACGTTGCTGCTGCTTCGTTGCCCGCCTCCCATCGATGATCGGGGCTGCATGTTTCGGTTTTCCAAGTACCACCACACCCGAGTCTTTGCCTTGCTTCATTTTGAGATTGAAGACCGAGACGAGACCGCCAAGATGTATCCTGGTGTCGTCGAAGACACGTGAACGTCTACACGACGACCGTCGAGTACCTCTTCACAAGTAACACTATGCGCGAAGACGCCAAGACCGTTTCGGGATTCACCAAGTACCACTACGGCCGAAGACCTCGACATCCGACGCTTAAAACGATCACCGAACCGGAGATTACACCAAGTACTAGGTCAACGAGAACCGCCAAGTTCGTCTTCCGCCGTCTCCGAAATTGCCAAGTACCACGACGATACGAGAACCACTACCGTCGACCCGCAAAGAACCCGTGGACGTCAAGTCCCTCGTCGTGATCCCGAACATCTACGGAAAATTGTGCAACTAAGAACGTGAACGACTACCATTGCCGAGTACCACTACTTCCCATGACGATCGTGAATGACTACACCGCTTGACCCGAACCGCTCCGATAACACACGCTTCGAAGGTATAACCCCGAGACGACCGCCGTGAACGTATGCATGTGTGATGTATGATATGCTCGTGCTTGCACCGTGCTCGAATTGTCGGTGCACGTTCCCTCTTTTACCTTGTCACCGTCATGTGGGAACCCGATAACCGGGAGCACCCCACCTTCTATCGCATGTACGCTCCCGTCGCACTTTCTTTGCACCGGGATCTCAATCGAGTTACAGGAACTGGAACGTTGCCGTGGCACCGTTTCGTTATCGTTGCCATGCCTCCCCTTTTCATTTCCGCCACGTTGACAAATGCTTCTTAATATGCTCTTGTCAACTTTTCTTAAAATTGCATAAAACTTGAGCATGTCATCCGCATCATGTTAACAACATTAAGATGGCTTAAATTGTTGTTGCACCTAATTACTAATGCATGCCGGGATTTACTGGATTCGTTGTTTGTATATCCGGCCCCATTTAAATTGCTTAGATTGTGTAGTTTACTCATGTTTCACCTCTTTCCATGTTAACCAACCTTTAATATTGTTGAGTACATAACCGAGAGAGAACTAAATAAGTCATGAGGTGTTTTCTTCAATATGCAATTAAATCAGACATGCATCATACTTGGTTGTGCATCGTGTCATGCTTATGTGGTGGTTGTTTTAGTATGTTGTTTGCTTCTTTCCGGTGTTGCTTCTTCGGGTTAGTTCTGATAACGTCGCGTTTGTGAGGATCCGTTCGACTACGTCCGTTTGTCTCCTTCATGGACTCGTTCTTCTTCCTTGCGGGGTTTCAGGCAAGATGACCATATCCTCGAAATAACTTCTATCTTTGTTTGCTAGTTGCTCGCTCTTTTGCTATGCCTATGCTGCGATACCTAGCATTTGCTTATCATGCCTCCCATATTGTTAAGCCAAGCCTCTAACCACCTTGTCCTAGCAAACTGTTGTTTGGCTATGTTACTGCTTTGCTTAGCCCCTCTTATAGCGTTGTTAGTTGCAGGTGAAGATTGGAGCTTGTTCCTTGTTGGAACATGGATATTTTGTTGGGATATCACAATATCTCTTATTTAATTAATGCATCTATATACTTGGTAAAGGGTGGAAGGCTCGGCCTTATGCCTGGTGTTTTGTTCCACTCTTGCCGCCCTAGTTTCCGTCATATCGGTGTTATGTTCCCAGATTTTGCGTTCCTTACACGGTTGGGTTATAATCTGAACCCCTTGACAGTTCGCCTTGAATAAAACTCCTCCAGCAATACCCAACATTGGTTTTACCATTCGTCACCTAGCCTCTTTTTCCCTTGGGTTCCGCGGACTCAAGGGTCATCTTTATCTAAACCCCTGGGCTAGTGCTCCTCTAAGTGTTGGTCCACCTTCTCAGCTACCGGTGGCCACCAGGGGCAACTCTGGGCTAGCCTACCGGAAGTTTCGACGATCCGGTGTGTCCTGAGAACGAGATATGTGCAGCTCCTATCGGGATTTGTCGGCACATTCGGGTGGTGTTGCTGGACTTGTTTTACCATTGTCGAGGATGTCTTGTAACCGGGATGCCGAGTCTGATCGGATTGTCTTGGGAGAAGGAATATCCTTCGTTGACTGTGAGAGCTTGTGATGGGCTAAGTTGGGACACCCCTGCAGGGATTTGAACTTTCGAAAGCCGTGCCCGCGGTTATGGGAAGATGGGAGTTTGTTAATGTCTGGTTGTAGAAAACCTGAAGTTGACCTTAATTAAAATACATCTACCGCGTGTGTTACCATGATGGTCTCTTCTCGGCGGGGTCCGGGAAGTGAACACGGTGTTGGAGTAATGCTTGACGTAGGTTGTTCTAGGATCACTTCTTGATCATAGTTGTTCGACCGTGCTTTTGCCTTCTCTTCTCGCTCTCATTTGCGTATGTTAGCCACCCAAATATGCTAGTCGCTTGTTGCAGCTCCACATCATACGTTACCTTACCTATAAGCTTAAATAGTCTTGATCGCGAGGGTGTGAGATTGCTGAGTCCCCGTGACTCACAGATACTTCCAAACCAATTTGTAGGTGCCGATGATACCATGCAGGTGATGCAACCGAGCTCAAGGAGGAGCTCGATGAAGATCGTGTTCGTTATGTTGTTTCCGTTTCCAGTTGATCAGTAGTGGAGCCCAGTTGGGACGATCGGGGATCTGTGTAGCTTTTGGGGTAGTCTTCTTTTATTTTGGTTCCGTAGTCGGACCTTGATTGTATTTGGATGATGTAATGCTTTATTCATGTATTGTGTGAAGTGGCGATTGTAAGCCAACTATGTATCTTTTCCCCTTATGTATTACATGGGTTGTGTGAAGATTACCTCACTTGCGACATTGCTTTCAATGCGGTTATGCCTCTAAGTCGTGGTTCGACACGTGGGAGATATAGCCGCATCGAGGGAGTTACACCGACATGCTTTATTACACCTCCGAAGACATCGACGGTATGGACGACGATGCCGGAGAGGAGCAGGCCCAAAACCCGCCGGTCACCGGACGTTGGATGGCCACCTCCTCGTATGACGTATGCATGGTGGATACACCTAAAAACGGTGATGACGATAACGAGAAAAACCCAGTTGAGGACGAACCTCCTGAGATACTGCCGAAACATCGACGTCAGCGGCGGCACTCTAAATCTCGTCGTGGTAAGAATAGCAATACCGGCACCGAAGACAATGATACTCCGGAGAATGCCAAAGACCAAGAAGACCCCATTGAACCAACATCTGAATAGGATGATCGGAAGGACGGGCAAGTCGACCCTGGTGAACAAACAGGGAACAATGACTCGGAGGACAACAACTATCTGCCACTCTCCGAAGACGACGTAAGCCTCGGCGATGATGATTTTATCGTGCCAGAGGAACCCCTCGAACAAGAGCGCTTCAAGCGGCGGCTAATGGCCACGGCTAGAAGCCTAAAAAAGAAACAGCAGCAGCTGCAAGCTGACCAAGATCTGTTCAACGACAGATGGACTAATGTCTTGGCAGTCGAAGAGTACAGCCTCGAACGCCCAACAAAGAGTTACCCAAAGCGTAAACTGCTACCCCAATTTGACGACGAGGTGCTGGAGCCCATACCACCCGCACATAACGCGGTTGGCGGACCCAACCGAACACCACGCGGCCAAGGCAGAACAGCAACTCAGGCCGAACACCAGCCCGCTCCACCTCGCCATAAAACCAGAGAAACAACAACTCGGGGGGTATACATATGACCTGCGACAAGACCTGGAAAATAGAGCAGGTCAAACCAGATCAATCTATGGATCGTGGGGCACGCCCCGGTGCAAGAGGACGGTTACCAATCCTGGCGCGGCAAGTATAACCACGCCCCGGCCGAAAACCGCATACGGACTTCATCCGAACTGCGCTGTGACATGACGGTGAGGTAATGGAGCACCAGTTCCCAGAAGGGTTCAAACCCATAAACATCTAATCATACGACAACACAACAGATCCCACAGTATGGATTGAAGACTTTCTTGTCCACATTCACATGGCTCGCAGTGACGATCTACATGCCATCAAATACCTTCCCCTCAAACTTAAGGGAACAGCACGTCACTAGCTGAACAGTCTACCAGAAAATTCTATTGGTAGTTGGGAGGACCTAGAGGATGCATTCAGAGACAACTTCCAAGGTACCTATGTTCGCCCCCCAGATGCCGATGACCTTAGCCACATAATCCAGCAACCTGGGGAATCGGCCCGACAGCTTTGGACAAGGTTCCTAATCAAAAAGAACCAGATTGTGGATTGTCAGGACGCAGAAGCCCTCGCGGCCTTCAAACATAGCGTTCGAGACGAGTGGCTCGCCCGACACCTTGGCCAAGAAAAGCCAAAGTCCATGGCAGCCCTCACCGCACTTATGACCCGTTTTTGCGCGGGAGAAGACAACTGGCTTGCTTGCAGAAGCAATAGCACCAGCGACCCTGGTACCTCTGAAACTAGGGACGGCAATGGCAAGCCACGACGTGACAAGCATAAGCGTCAAAACAACAATGAAGGAACGCAAGACACGGCGGTTAACGCTAGATTTAGCGGCTCCAATCCCGGTCAATGGAAAAAGCCATTCAAGGCAAACAGAGATGGCCCATCCAGTCTAGACAGAATACTTGATCGGCCTTGCCAGATTTATGGCACCCCCAATAAACCCACCAACCATACCAACAGAAATTGTTGGGTCTTCAAATAGAAATTGTTCCTGTAACCCCCAGTACTCCGAAACTTCCCGAAACCATTCTGGTGTTCGAATGTAACATTCCAATATATTGATCTTTACCTCTCGACCATTTCGAGACTCCCCATCATGTCCGTGATCTCATCCGGGACTTCGAATAAACTTCGGTCATCAAATCACATAACTCATAATACAAATCATCATCGAACATTAAGCATGTGCACCCTACGGGTTCAAGAACTATGTAGACATGATGAGACACATCTCCGGTTAATAACCAATAGCAGAACCTGGATTCTCATATTGGCTCCTACATATTCTACGAAGATCTTTATCGGTTAAACCGCACAACAACATACGTCACTCCCTTTGTCATTGGTATGCTACTTGCCTGAGATTCGATCGTCGGTACCATCATACCTAGTTCAATCTCGTCATCGGCAAGTCTCTTTACTCGTTACGTAATGCGTCATCCCGTAACTAACTCATTAGTCACATTTTTTGCAAGGCTTACAGTGATGTGCATTACCGAGAGGGCCCGGAGATACCTCTCCGATACACAGAGTGACAAATCCTAATCTTGATCTATGACAACTCAAAAAACACCATCGGAGACACCTGTAGAGCATCTTTATAATCACCCTGTTACGTTGTGATGTTTGATAGCACACAAGGTGTTCCTCTGGTATTCGGGAGTTGCATAGTCTCATAGTCACAGGAACACGTATATGTCATGAATAAAGCAATAGCAATAAAACTAAACCATCATTATGCTAAGTTAACGGATGGTCTTCTCCATCACATCATTCTCTAATGATGTGATCCCGTTCATCAAATGACAACACATGTCTATGGTCAAGAAACTTAGCCATCTTTGATTAACGAGCTAGTCAAGTAGAGGCATACTAGGGACACTCTGTTTGTCTATATATTCACACATGTACTAAGTTTCCTGTTATTAAAATTCTTTCATGAATAATAAACACTTATCATGATATAAGGAAATATAAATAACAACTTTATTATTGCCTCTAGGGCATATTTCCTTCAGTCTCCCACTTGCACTAGAGTCAATAATCTAGATTACATAGTAATGATTCTAACACCCATGGAGTCTTGGTGTTGATTATGTTTTGCTCGTGAGAGAGGCTTAGTCAACGGGTCTGCAACATTCAGATCTGTATGTATCTTGCAAATGTCTATGTCTCCCTCCTTCACTTGATCGCGGATGGAATTGAAGCGTATCTTGATGTGTTTGGTTCTCTTGTGAAATCTGGATTCCTTTGCCAAGGTAATTGCTCCAGTATTGTCACAAAAGATTTTCATTGGACCCGATGCACTAGGTATTACACCTAGATCGGATATGAACTCCTTCATCCAGACTCCTTCATTTGCTGCTTCCGAAGTAGCTTTGTACTCCGCTTCACATGTAGATCCCGCCACGACGCTCTTCTTGGAACTACACCAACTGACAGCTCCACCATTCATTATAAATACGTATCCGGTTTGTGACTTAGAGTCATCCGGATCAGTGTCAAAGCTTGCATCGACGTAACCATTTGCGACAAGCTCTTTGTCACCTCCATAAACGAGAAACATATCCTTAGTCCTTTTCAGGTATTTCAGGATGTTCTTGACTGTTGTCCAGTGATCCACTCCTGGATTACTTTGGTACCTCCCTGCTAAACTTATAGAAAGGCACACATCAGGTCTGGTACACAGCATTGCATACATGATAGAACCTATGGCTGAGGCATAGGGAATGACTTTCATTTTCTCTCTATCTTCTGCAGTGGTCGACCATTGAGTCTGACTCAACTTCACACCTAGTAACACAGGCAAGAACCCTTTCTTTGACTGATCCATTTTGAAGTTCTTCAAAACTTTATCAAGATATGTGCTTTGCGAAAGTCCAATTAAGCGTCCCGATCTATCTCTATAGATCTTATTGCCCAATATATAATCAGCTTCACTGAGGTCTTTCATCGAAAAATTCTTATTCAAGTATCCTTTTATGCTATCCAGAAATTATGTATTATTTCCAATCAACAATATGTCATCTACATATAATATTAGAAATGCTACAGAGCTCCCACTCACTTTCTTATAAATACAGGCTTCTCCAAAAGTATGTATAAAACCATATGCTTTGATCACACTATCAAAGCGTATATTCCAACTCCGAGAGGCTTGCACCAGTCCATAAATGGATCGCGGGAGCTTGCACACTTTCTTAGCACTTTTTGGATCGACAAAAACCTTCTGGTTGCATCATATACAACTCTTCTTTAAGATATCCATTAAGGAATGCAGATTCGACATCCATTTGCCAAATTTCATAATCATAAAATGCGCCAATTGCTAACATGATTCGGACAGACTTAAGCATCGCTACGGGTGAGAAACTCTAATCGTAGTCAACTCCTTGAACTTGTCGAAAACCTTTCGCTACAAGTCGAGCTTTGTAGACAGTAACATTACCGCCAGCGTCAGTCTTCTTCTTAAAGATCCGTTTATTCTCTATTGCTTGCCGATCATCAGGCAAGTCAACCAAAGTACACACTTTGTTTTCATACATGGAACCTATCTCAGATTTCATGGCCTTAAGCCACTTCACGAAATCTGGGCTCATCATCGCTTCCTCATAGTTCGTAGGCAGGGCCAGTCCTGGGGTTTCACGGGTCCGGGGCGAAACTAAATGTCAGGGCTCCTTAGAGTGGGACTGGCTTTATTGCCATTTCGACTTTTTTTGGTCGATCTAAGATTTTAATCTTGCACCCGGTGCGGCACATAATTATTTTCAAAAATAAGGAGGCGGAATTGGAAGTGTTATCAAATATGATGTGTTCCCAAAACAAAAGTGTTACCATGTTATGAAAAATCATGAAGTGTTTTATTTCTTGGACGAGTGTTTGCATCTCCGCGCTACAAAAACATATGCTATCCAATCAGTTTAATAGGATAAGCATATGTACATTGCAATTAGCGCCCAAGGTAGTGACTCTTAGACATAGTAGTATGTAATTGGCATTTCCTATATGTTTTCTGCAAGCCTCGCATAGGGTCTCTATGAATTAGATATATCCTTAGTAATTGAAAAGTACTCGATAAATCTTATTAATAATTAAATCAATAATAAGCATCGGTAGCAAAAACCAGTCAATCTATTATCAATGCCCTACTATACTGATGAAGACGAAATATTGATTATTGTTTGTAATCTATTTTTTATTATCATAGTAAAGTCGCTAGGTACCTTCTAAAAATATCAGCTTCTAGTATCTCGGCGTAGGGATCGGTGATGGGGCATCTCCAGATCTCCGGCTGAAGCTTCGCCGGCTACATGTGCGCTGTGTCGTCCGCCGTTGTTCTTGCGGTGTGGGCGTGGCGACGACTACTGATCCGACGAGGGCGTGGCATGGCGTGACCCGTGAGCCGATTAGGCAAAAACGCATCTGCGGAAGTCGCCGCCATCATGTGCCTCGTGGCTCGTGGGTGAGGTCGTAACAGATGTGTCGCTCTGTGAGGCATCGCTACTGTTTTCTGAACAAAGGCCGTGTGATTTTAGCTTCTATATGCAGTATCTTGGGCCTGCATGGTCGCTTATATTTTCCAATGCACGCAGCAGCAGGCCGACGTAACACACATAAGCACACATCCCTGGTCGGGGTCCCCTTCGTTCCGGGGCCCCGGGTCGGCCACCCCTTGCCCCCCATCAGGACTGGGACTATTCGTAGGTTCGTCATGGTCAAGTAACATGACCTCCAGACCAGGATTACCGTACCACTCTGGTGTGGATCATACTCTAGTTGACTTATGAGTTTCGGTATTAACTTGATCAGAAGTATCATGATCATCATCATTAACTTCCTCACTAATTGGTGTAGGAATCACTGGAACTGATTTCTGTGATGAACTACTTTCCAATTCGGGGGAATGTACAATTACCTCATCAAGTTCTACTTTCCTCCCACTCACTTCTTTCCAGATAAACTCCTTCTCTAGAAAGGATCCATTCTTAGCAACGAATATCTTGCCTTTGGATCTGTGATAGAAGGTGTACCCAACAGTCTCCTTTGGGTATCCTATGAAGACACATTTCTCCGATTTGGGTTCGCCCTTATCAGGTTGAAGCTTTTTCACATAAGCATCGCAGCCCCAAACTTTAAGAAACGATAGCTTAGGTTTCTTGCCAAACCACACTTCATATGGTGTCGTCTCAATGAATTAAGATGGTGCCCTATTTAATGTGAATGCAGCCGTCTCTAAAGCATAAACCCAAAATGATAGCGGTAAATCGGTAAGAGACATCATAGATCGCACCATATCTAATAAAGCACGGTTACGACGTTCGGACACACCATTATACTGTGGTGTTCCAGGTGGCGTGAGTTGTGAAACCATTCCACATTGTTTCAAATGAAGACCAAACTCCTAACTCAAATATTCACCTCCATGATCAGATCGTAGAAACTTTATTTTCTTATTATGATGATTTTCCACTTAACTCTGAAATTCTTTGAAATTTTCAAATTTTTCATCAAGTAGGTATACCCATATCTGCTCAAATCATCTGTGAAGGTCATAAAATAACGATACCCGCCGCGAGCCTCAACACTCATCGGACCGCATACATTAGTATGTATTATTTCCGATAAGTCAGTTGCACGCTCCATTGTTCCGAAGAACGAAGTCTTAGTCATCTTGCCCATGAGGCATGGTTCACAAGCATCAAGTGATTCATAATCAAGTGATTCCAAAAGTCCATCAGCTTGGAGTTTCTTCATGCGCTTTACACCAATATGACCTAAATGGTAGTGCCACAAATAAGTTGCACTATCATTATTAACTTTGCATCTTTTGGCTTTAATATTATGAATATGTGTATCACTACAATCGAGATTCAACAAAAATAGACCACTCCTCAAGGGTGCATGACCATGAAAGATATTACTCATATAAATAGAACAACCATTATTCTCTGATTTAAATGAATAACCCCATCAAACAAGATCCAGATATAATGTTCATGCTCAATGCTATCACCAAATAACAATTATTTAGGTCTAAACCTAATCCCAAAGGTAGATGTAGAGGATGCGTATTGATAGAGATCACATCGACTTTGGAACCATTTCCCACGCGCATCGTCACCTCGTCCTTAGCCAATCCTCGTTTAATCCGTAGCCCCTGTTTCGAGTTGCAAATATGAGCAACATAACCAGTATCAAATACCCAGGCGCTACTACGAGCATTTGTAAGGTACACATCAATAACATGAATATCAAATATACCTTGCACTTTGCCATCCTTCTTATCGGCCAAATACTTGGGGCAGTTCCGCTTCCAATGACTAGTCCCTTTGTAGTAGAAGCACTCAGTCTCAGGCTTAGGTCCCGACTTGGGCTTCTTCCCTTGAGCAGCAACTGGCTTGCTGTTCTTCTTAAAGTTCCCCTTCTTCCCTTTGCCCTTTTTCTTGAAACTAGTGGTCTTGTTCACCATCAACACTTGATGCTCCTTCTTGATAGCTACCTCCGCAGCCTTTAGCATTGCGAAGAGCTCGGGAATTGTCTTTTCCATCCCTTGCATATTATAGTTCATCACGAAGCCTTTATAGCTTGGTGGCAGTGATTGAAGAACTCTGTCAATGACACTATCATCAGGAAGATTAACTCCCAGCTGAGTCAAGTGGTTGTGGTACCCAGACATTCTAAGTATGTGTTCACTAACAGAACTATTCTCCTCCATTTTGTAGCTATAGAAATTATTGGAGACTTCATATCTCTCAACTCGGGCATTTGCTTGAAATATTAACTTCAACTCTTGGAACATCTCATATGCTCCATGACGTTCAAAATGTATTTGAAGTCCTGATTCTAAGTCGTAAAGCATGGCACACTGAATTATCGAGTAGTCATCAGCTTTGCTCTGCCAGATGTTCATAACGTCCGGAGTTGCTCCTACAGCAGGTCTTGCACCTAGCGGTGCTTGCAGGACGTAATTCTTCTGTGCAGCAATGAGGATAATCCTCAAGTTACACACCCATTCCGTGTAGTTGCTACCATCATCTTTCAACTTAGCTTTCTCTAGGAACGCATTAGAATTCAAAGGAACGGTAGCACGGGCCATTGATCTACAATAACATAGACATGCAAATACTATTAGGTACTAAGTTCATGATAAATTAAAGTTCAATTAATCATATTACTTAAGAACTCCCACTTGGATAGACATCCCTCTAGTCATCTAAATGATCACGTCATCCATATCAACTAAACCATGTCCGATCATCACATGAGATGGAGTAGTTTTCAATGGTGAACATCACTATGTTGATCATATCTACTATATGATTCATGTTCGACCTTTCGGTCTCAGTGTTCCGTCGCCATATCTGCATATGCTAGGCTCATCAAGTTTAACACGACTATTCTACACGTGCAATACTGGCTTGCACCCATTGTATGTGAATGTAGAGCTTATCACACCCGATCATCACGTGGTGTCTCGGCACAACGAACTATAGCAACGGTGCATACTCAGGGAGAACACTTATACCTTGAAATTTAGTGAGGTATCATCTTATAATGCTACCGTCATACTAAGCAAAATAAGATGCATAAAGGATAAACATCACATGCAATCAAAATGTGTGACAAGATATGGCCATCATCATCTTGTGCTTTTGATCTCCATCTCCAAAGCACCGTCATGATCTCCATCGTCACCGGCTTGACACCTTGATCTCCATCGTAGCATTGTTACTATTGCTTCTACGACTATCGCTACCGCTTAGTGATAAAGTAAAGCAATTACATGGCGATTGCATTTCATGAAATAAAGCGACAATCATAAGGCTCCTGCTAGTTGCCGATAACTTATACAAAACATGATCATCTCATACAACAATTTATATCTCATCATGTCTTGACCATATCACATCACAACATGCCCTGCAAAAACAAGTTAGACGTCCTCGACTTTGTTGTTGCAAGTTTTACATGGCTGCTATGGGCTTCTAGCAAGAACCGTTCTAACCTACTGTCGGTGTCAAAACCGGCGGATCTCGGGTAGGGGGTCCCAAATTGTGCGTCTAGGATCGATGGTAACAGGAGATGGGGGACACGATGTTTACCCAGGTTCGGGCCCTCTCTACGGAGGTAAAACCCTACGTCTTGCTTGTTTGATATTGATGAATATGAGTATTACAAGAGTTGATCTACCATGAGATCGTAATGGCTAAACTCTAGAAGTCTAGCCTATGGGGGTATGGTAATGAGTATATGTGGTGTCCTTTCCGGACTATCCCCTTTGTTTTATATAGACACCGAGGGGATCTAGGGTTTACATGGAGTCGGTTACATAAGAAGGAATCTTCAGTCGCCGAGCTTGCCTTCCACGCCAAGTAGAGTCCAATCTAGTCACGGTGCAGTCTTCGGCCTTCCTGTCTTCACAGCCCATTAGTCCGGCCCATAGATAACAGGCCGGACGCCTGAGGACCCCTTAGTCCAGGACTCCCTCAGTAGCCCCTGAACCTGGCTTCAATGACGAGGAGTCCGGCATGCAGATTATCTTCAGAATTGCAAGGCGGGTTCCCCTTTCTCCGAACTCCAAGATAGTCTTCGGATGCAATGATAGTATCCGGACCTGTCACACACACAACCGCAGAGAGAATATAACATTTGCACGAATCTAATCTGTTGACAGCTTTTTTCCAACACGACATCGCGTCTGTCCGATTATAATTTCGAATCATTTTTCTTCTGCCAATCCATGCTATGAGGCACGGTTGCTACTAGCACGTCTTGTCAAAACAAAGATCGTGTCCCCTTATTGCGGGATTCTCATCAATGAGGGCATGGGTAACTCAGCCCTGCCGTTTATACAGCCCTAGGGAACAGGCGAATCCTAAGGCGAGTGAGGAGGCGTTTAATATTTGCTGCCTTTATAAGGGGATACGGATTCCCTCTTCCTCTCCTCACGCTCTCTCTCTGTCTCCGCCTTTCCGATTGTCGGTGTCAAAACCGGCGGATCTCGGGTAGGGGGTCCCGAACTGTGCGTCTAGGCGGATGGTAACAGGAGAAAAGGGACACGATGTTTTTACCCAGGTTAGGGCCCTCTCGATGGAGGTAAAACCCTACTCCTGCTTGATTAGTATTGATGATATGAGTAGTACAAGAGTAGATCTACCACGAGATCAAGGAGGCTAAACCCTAGAAGCTAGCCTATGGTATGATTGTTGTTCGTCCTACGGACTAAAACCCTCCGGTTTATATAGACACCGGAGAGGGCTAGGGTTACACAGAGTCGGTTACAATGGTAGGAGATCTACATATCCGTATCGCCAAGCTTGCCTTCCACGCCAAGGAAAGTCCCTTCCGGACACGGGACGAAGTCTTCGATCTTGTATCTTCATAGTCCAGGAGTTCGGCCGAAGGTATAGTCCGGCTATCCAGACACCCCCTAATCCAGGACTCCCTCAGTATCCCCTGAACCAGGCTTCAATGACGATGAGTCCGGCGCGCAGATTGTCTTCGGCATTGCAAGGCGCGTTCCTCCTCCAAGTACTTCATAGAAGATTTTGAACACAAAGGTAGTGTCCGGCTCTGCAAAATAAGTTTCCACATATTGCCATAGAGAGAATAATATTTACACAAATCTAATCTGCTGACGTATTCCGTAGCGTGACATCACACCACGGCCAAGTCTTTATTCGAATCGTTTTACTATCCCACCTCAGCGCGATTTCCTTGGCACGTCTTGTCAAAGCAGAGATCGTGTCCCCTTATTCCGGGATTCTCTTCAATACGGACCCAACCGTACCCGTTGGTATGTTTTCTCGATCAAAGGCGAGTCCCAAACGGTCATGGGGAGGGCCCTTGGTATTCAACCTCTTATAAAGAGACCAAGGCCTTACTCCTTTCTTTCAATCTCAAACGAGTTCGCCCTTCGCCTCGAGTTCCAACACCCAAGGCTCCAGATTTCAGGCGCTTCGGACCTTTAACAATGTCCGGTTCCGACCTTTGAGGCTGATGGATGCCCTCCTCCGTCACGAAGGAGGACATGCTGAAGTTGAGAGAGGCCAGGCTCTTGACCGGCGAAATCTGGCATAGGCTGCCTGCTCAAGGGCAGGTCATTCCCACTCCCAAGCCTGGTGAGAGTGTGGTGTTCATGTCTCACTTCCTTCGGGGGCTAGGCTTCCCGACTGATCCCTTCGTGAGGGGGCTCATGTTTTATTATGGGATGGAATTTCATGACTTAGCTCCGGAGTCCATCCTCCATATTTCCTCATTCATCATCGTGTGTGAAGCCTTCCTCCGTATTACTCCTCACTTCGGACTATGGCTCAAGACCTTCAAAGTAGAGCCGAAGATGATCGAGGGACGGCACGCGGAGTGCAGAGGTGCTTTTATAAGCAAGAATGCTGGTGCTCCATGGCCCGAGGGCTCTTTTCAAGAGCAGTCCAGCTTATGGCAACAAGAGTGGTTTTACATGACCGTTCCCAGGGGCACCAAGTGGGTGGCGCCACCTTCCTTTCGCTCGGGTCCCCCACCACAGCTAGTGTCATGGGTCAAAAGGACTGGACTGGGGGCCATCCAAGGACGTGCCCTTGTTGCAGGGCCGCATTCGAGATCTCTTAGAAAGAGACATTAGCCTGGTCGTGGTGACGTAGGTCATGTTGATCCGCCGAGCCTTGCCCGGCAAATGTCGCCCCCTTCTCCTGTGGGAGTTCAATCCGGAGGGACCACGAGCTCTCCAGCATTTCATGGGCGCAACGCTCATGGAGATGTATAAATTTGTTCTTCGGATCACAAGCAATGTGTCTGGACTTGACCGAGGATGCAGGCCTGAGCTGCAATCGCCCGGATATTCAAGTAAGTAGCCTTGTGCCCGGACTCGCTATCCGTATATTTGTCATAAAATTGCCCCTAAAAGAGCTGTCCTTTAAACAGGAGTGGATAGCGAAAGCAAAGGTAATCAGGTGTCCGGCCCCCCTCCCCGAGACCACGCCGGATCCCGTGCTAGTCAGGGAGGGGACAAGGAAGCTACAGCCTCCTCGAAGAAGGTTGTACGGAAGGGAGGAATCGAAAATTCCTCTCCTCAGGGGAAGAAGAGGACCGCCTCTGATGACCCGGAGACCATGGCCTCAAAGCGGGGGAAGAAATCTTCGTCAGAAGATCCTGCGCCGGGGGATACTTCGGCCGAATTATGCCCTCAAGGGGATCAGCCCTCCACCGAGCCGTAAGTAGAGAGGAGTTTTTCTTTTTAAGAAATGAGAGAAATCCTTGCATTATATCTGAGAAGAGTAATCGAAAATTTACCTTGTAGCTCGGACCTTAGCCCTTCTCAGTAGAGCTCGTCTTCGGGGGATCTTCTTCCGGAGATGATGGAGAGCGGAACGCCTCCCCCTACTGTACCGCCTTGCGAGGCGGGCGACCCTGAGGTGTCGTTGTGGTGGGTTTCTCCGAATTCGGCAGGGCCGGAAGGTAGTCATATGGCCCCCCAAAGCCCTCTGTGTCCGGCCTTCAAAAAAAGGGCCAGCGGACGAGTCCGGCACCGTCTGGTGCGCGGTCGGAGGAGTTGAAGGATCTGCTAGGGCAAGCATCTATCTCAGAGGAGCACCGTGCATTGATGGGTATGGTGATTGAGAGGATTTCATCCGCGGAGAGCGGATTGCACGAGGCCGTCAGGAGTTTACTGACAGGTTTTGAGGTACGCGAAATAATGTACCCTTTTTGGACAGTTGCGCATAAATAAGATGCGCCCTGTGTAGATAGTAGCCCCTGAGACTCTGTGCGTTGTCAAAAGTGACGGCGCACAGAGGATCATAATCCTAGGTCTAATATGCCGCCTTCATACGTAGGTGGCAAAGTGTCGGGTGGCCAGCCGGACTGATGAATTTGCCGAGCTAAAGCGGCAACTTGACGTGGCAGATGCCGACATCGCGCTTGTCAACAAGCGGCTTGACGAGGCACAAGGTATGTAATTACTCCGGCGGCACCTGGTAAGAGGAGCTTTATGCCAGTATCTTACAATGTGTGCGCTTGATGCAGATGGTGCTGCTGCCATAGAGAATCTTTGGGCGGAACTTGCCCGAGCCAAGGAGCAAGCCAGGAAAAGTGATGCAGCTGCCGGAAAGGCAATTGAAGAGCTGAAAGCCAAAAAGGCTGCTCACTGCCGAAGCAAGAAGGAAATGGCCGAGATGGCTGTGAAGCTGAAGAGCGCTGCTGACCGTTGCAAGCTTCTAGAAAAAGAAGATCAGGCGGAACAGACGGACTTGGAGAAGGCCGTTGCCGATGCCAAGGATGCTCGCTCTGCGATGAGAGCTATGAAGGAGGAGCTGTGATAGGCCGGAGAGATCGCGGCTGGAAAGCCCTTTATGCTGCGGAGGAAGTTCTGTGATCCTAAACATGCTCCATTAGACCGGATGTGGAGTACGGCGGACACCTATCTAGATTTGGCAACGAGTGCCGCAGATGCGGCCGAATACTTCCGAGATCAAGAAGATCGTGAAGTGGAAAAGCTCTTTTAGTCGTAGTTCCACAATCCGGAGCGTCCACTGTCATTAGCCAATTGTTTGGCCGAATGGGCCGAGCTAAATAGGTTGTCCAGACTCGCCATGAAGTATGTCATGAGTCATCTGTGGCCAGAGAGGCCAGAGCCGAAAAGTTATTTCAACTTGGTGTGGCAGTTCCTTGGTGCGGCGCCACATATCAATGCGATGAAGAGGTCAGCGTGCATAGAGGGTGTGCGGATGGCTCTTGCCCGTGTCAAGACATAGTGGGCGGAAATGGAGGACACCGCTGTTGCATCCCCAGACTTGGATGGAAGCCGAGTACCCGCCGAGCACTATTTTCAGGAAGTTCTGCAAGGCGCTCGTTTAATAGAGACGTAGTGCTCGAAGGATACTATATTCGAATAGCATATATTATTGTAAAACAATATTTTGATAAATTGTAGAAGCTTTTTATACTTGTGCCTGCAAGTATTATAATACCTCCTATGCGGCCGTTTAACATATATGTATATATAATCTGAAAGATGGCAGTCGTCGGCTTCAGCCCCCACGCGCATAATGCGGGAGTGTTCGCAGAAGGCGCATTTTCACACTTGATCCAACGTCTTGTTCCTACAAAGGAGGTGATAGTGCAGCGAACTAGGCAATCGGACTATGATGCTTTATCACTTTCACTTGGCCATAGGAGTTTGACAATGAGGCTACTTATATAGCCCCTGGTGGCGCCTGCGCTCGCCCGAACTCGGGGCGCGTATGTGCCTGGCTGGGAAGCGGCCCTTCGTTAATGCGGAGGAATTCGAAAGATTCTGGTAAGTCATTGAGTGGTTGACCAGTCTCACGCTATATCATGACAGTCAGTTTTCGGCTTTCTCTACTGAGGTGCTTGCTTGGCCGAACCGGGGCACAATCGCAGTAGTTCTCCTGGTGCCGCCTTAGCCGATAGAGCGGAACGTAAGGTAGCAAAACACAGGAGCCGGGCAAACCCAACATTTGACCAAAGACATGATTCGGAGCTGATGCATATAAGGCCAAACTCGCGACGCCGAACACTCCCTAAGGTATTCGGTCTTTATGAGGGCGGGCAGGATAACACCCTTAGTAATAAGCCCTAGTGTCCAGGTACGCGCAAAACTCTGACGTGGCCACATGCCAAAACGCCAGCCTCCTCCTTGGTTATACCAAGAAACCAGGGTACGTGTATCAACAAGAGACAGTAAAAAAGGTTTACGCAGGGTCTTAATCTGAAAAGAATCCTTGGAACGGGTCCCTGCTGCATGTCTGCGCCTGTGTCTCCGTTGTGACGTATCCTGGAAGGGCGTAGCACGGTGTTCATCTGTAAAAGAGAGGAACTTAGTTGAAGAAAGATCGTGCCGAACATGAGTTATACTAAATAAACAAAGTATAAATCGAAATGGGTAAAATTGAGCTTTATTGTCTCTTGTTTTATATGCGCGGAGCCCCTAGTACAGGGGTATATGACTATTAAGCCTTTATCAATTGTATGTTTATGCCGGACTCGTCTAGCCGTGTCCGTGGTCTTGACGACCTGTTTAGGTGCTTTGGTTGGTGAAGCCGCTTTATTGTGGGGCTGTCAAGGCAGCCGCACTGTCTTCCACGCGGGAGGAACACTCAATGTTTTCCCTTTAATGAGATGATGCCTCGTGGACCGGGCATCTTAAGCGTAAGAGATGCATAATGTGGTATTGCGTTAAAGTGGGCGAAAGCTTCGCGTCCCAGCAGTGCTTGATAGCTACTTGAGAATGGGGCGATGTGGAAAGTTAGCTGTTCGCGACGGAAGTTATCGGGGGAGCCGAACATAACTTCTAGCCAGAGAGAACCCATGCAACGGGCATCCGGGCCTGGCATTACCCCTTGAAAGGAGGTTTTGCTATGGCGAATTTTTGTTGGGTCTATCCCCATGTTGCGGATTGTGTCCTAGTATAACAGGTTTAGACCACTGCCGCCGTCCATCAGGACATTTGTAAAGTGGAGTCCGCCGATTATTGGATCTAATACCAAGGCAGTCCAGCCTGCGTTCCGGATACTTCTAGAGTAATCCTGATGGTCGAAGGTGATCGGTTTTAACAACCATTGGCGAGACTCCTTTGGGATAGGCCGTATGGCACGTATCTCTGTTGGCGCCATTCTGTTCGTCACATGAAGTAAGTTTACTGTTTTGACTTCTTGTGGGAAATCCTTTTGTTTCCTGGTGCTCTACTTGTGGGGTTCGTCGTCTTCCTCACTTGGTGTGTCGAGCCCCTTGTGTTCGGCGTTGAGTTTGCTGGATTGCGTGAAAACCCAACAATCTCTGTGGGTATGGTTCACAGGCTTCCCGGGAATACTGTGTATTTGACATATCTTGTCCAAGACTTTGTTTAAGTTGGATAGCTCGTCCCTGTTATCCTTGAGGGGCGGCTTTCTCTGATTCTGCCGCGAGGTTTTCAATCCGGCGTTGACCGCCGTGCTCTTTGGGCTGTTTCCCTTATTCCGGCGCTGGTCCTTGCTGTGTCGGGGTTTTTCGTTTCCATCCCTAACTTCGGATGTACTTGGGTCGCTGGTGCTACATCTTGCCAACCAGTTGTCCTCTCCTGCGCAAAACCGGGTCATGAGGCTTGTTAATACGGCCATTGTTCTTGGCTTTTCTTGGCCGAGGTGTCTGGTGAGCCATTCGTCTCGAACGCTATGCTTAAAAGCTGCTAGGGCTTCGGCGTCCAGACAGTCGACTATCTGATTCTTTTTAGTAAGAAATCTGTTCCAGAATTTCCGGGCTGACTATCCGGGCTGTTGAGTTATGTGACTGAGATTGTCTGCATCCGGAGGGCGGACATAGGTCCCTTGAAAATTTGCCCGGAAAACATCCTCAAGCTCTTCCCAACTTCCAATGGTGTTTTCGGGAAGGCTTTTGAGCCAATGCCGGGCTGGCCCTTTAAGCTTGAGGGGTAAGTATTTTATGGTGTGGAGGTCATCTCCTCTGGCCATGTGTATGTGGAGGATATAATCCTCCATCCAGACCCCAGGGTCTGTTGTTCCGTCGTACGCCTCTATGTTTACGGGCTTGAATCCCGTTGGAAATTCATGGTCCAGCACCTCATCGGTGAAACATAGGGGGTGTGCGGCACCCCTGTATTTGGGTGTGCCGTGATGTTCGGATATTTGTTGTGTTGCATTGCTTACTAGAGCTTGCTTTCTTGGCCCGTAGATAGATCTGGCTGGGCCATCTTTTTGATGCGGATCCTTTGGTGGATCGCGTGCCGGCTTGTGTGCGGCGCCGCTTGCCGCTCCCTGCTGGACATGCGGTCGTCTATCCGACCGGGTGGCTTTCTTATTTTTTGACTGCGAGGGCTCTAAGGCCTCCTCATCAAATCCAGGCAGTAGCTTTCGCTTTGGATAGCTTTTTGTGCGGCGACTGCCGCCATATTTGTCTACGGTGTTGCGTACTTTGCTCCATCTGATTCTGAGTGCATCTTCCGCAGTTTTGAGCTTCCGCTTCTGCTTTTTCAGGCTACGCACAGTGGCGACAATCCTTTTGTGGAGGTTCTTCTGCTCCATGAGCCTATCCGGCGTAAGGTCGTCCAGACTGTTGTTTTCGCCGGGGACGGGTTGTTCGGTTTGTTTATCCAAGTTGCCCTATTCGGACGGTTGCTCGAAGGCAGTTCGTCGTCCGCCGGCTCGTCCTGCTCTATGGCTGGGTCTGTATGGCTGCTGTCTCTGTCGAGGCGGGGCTTGGAGCGGCACTTATGTCGCCGCTTTGATTGCTTTTCGAGTGAACGATCCCTCGTTGCATCCCTGTGTTCCTCGTCGTCACTTCCTTTGGGTGTGTCCACCATGTATACATCATGAGATGAGGTGGCTGTCTAGTGCCTTATAGGCATTGGTTCATGTTCATCTCCTACATCGTCGTCCATACCGTCGATGTCTTCGGAGTCGAAGTCGAGCACGTCGTTTAAATTATCGACAGTGGCTACGAAGTGGGTGGTGGGTGGGCATCGAATTCCTTAATCGTCCACATCCCAATCCTGCCGGTCATAGTCCGGCCAGGACTCTCCTGACAAAGAGAGAGGCCTGAGTGAATTCAGAATGTCGCCAAAGGGCGAGTGCTGAAAGATGTCTGTGGCGGTGAACTCCATGATCGGCGCCCAATTGGATTCGATCGGTAGGGGCGCGGAGGGCTCGGAGTCCGGAGAGGAGTCCGGCATCTTGGAGTCATGGGCTTTGCGGAGGACAAGGCTGGTGTTCGGCTTGATCGCCGTAGAGATTGCAGCCCCCGAGGCGGTGTCTAACCACCCATCCTCGATTGGTGTGGTCGGCTCCGAGCCAAGGGTCGGAGCGGACACAGGTGCGGCCTCCAGGGCACTGTTCGGTGGCAGAGCTAGATCATGCCCACCAGGACAGTGCGGCGCGCTCGGCTACGGCTCAGATCCGTCGAAGATCAAGTCTCCGCGGTCGTCCGCTGTGTAGTTTAAACTTCCAAATCTGACCTGACAGCCAGGGGCGTAGCTTTCGATCCGCTCCAGATGGCCAAGCGAATTGGCCCGGAGTGCAAAGCCGCCAAATACAAAGATCTGTCCGGGGAGAAAGGTGTCACCGTGGACCGCATCGTCGTTGATGATCGGAGGAGCCATCGGGCCTAAAAGTGACAACACAGAGGAACTCTCAATGAAATCACCAATGTCGGTGTCAAAACCGGTGGATCTCGGGTAGGGGGTCCCGAACTGTGCGTCTAGGCGGATGGTAAGAGGAGACAAGGGACACGATGTTTTTACCCAGGTTCGGGCCCTCTCGATGGAGGTAAAACCCTACTCATGCTTGATTAATATTGATGATATGGGTAGTACAAGAGTAGATATACCACGAGATCAAGGAGGCTAAACCCTAGAAGCTAGCTTATGGTATGATTGTTGTTCGTCCTACAGACTAAAACCCTCCGGTTTATATAGACACAGGAGAGGGCTAGGGTTACACAGAGTCGGTTACAATGGTAGGAGATCTACATATCCGTATCTCCAAGCTTGCCTTCCACGCCAAGGAAAGTTCCTTCCGGACACGGGACGAAGTCTTCAATCTTGTATCTTCATAGTCCAGGAGTCCGGCCGAAGGTATAGTCCGGCTATCCGGACACCCCCTAATCCAGGACTCCCTCACCGATCTCAAGCTCCAGTGCCCAAGTTCTCATCTCCTTTCCACTCAAGCAACCATGTCCGGATCTGGTGGTCATGGCAAGTGGATGGTCTCCTCCGTCAAGGAGGAGGACATTACTAAGCTCCAGGCGGCCGGATATTTGGCGAAGGAGATCGCCCATCGTCTGCCAGCCGAGGGACAAGTCATCCCCACGCCAGAGCCCACAGAGAGGGTGGTATTCATCCCCCATTTCTTCCTTGGGCTAGGGTTTCCACTCCACCCTTTCGTCTGCGGGCTGATGTACTACTACGGGATAGATTTCCATGATCTATCCCTGAATTCCTTCCTCAACATCTCGGCGTTTATCGTCTTGTGCGAGGCCTTCCTCCGCATCCATCCCCACTTTGGGCTGTGGCTCAAAGTCTTCAACGTGAAGCCGAAGGTGGTGGATGGCCAGCATGTGGAGTGTGGAGGGGCCATGGTGAGCAAGCTATCCAACATATCCTGTCCCAAAGGCACCTTTGTGGAGATAGTAAAGGAATTCCAGAAGCAGTGGTTCTACATTACAGAACCTCACGACACCACCTGGGCCGCAGCTGCCGAATTCCGCCCCAGTGCTCCCATGCGACTCACCTCCTGGGTCGAGAAGAGTTCGGACTGGTGTTCAGCTGATGAGCTGATAGCGCTGCAGACGCGTGTTCAAAGCATGGTGACCAAGGACATCAAGCTCGTTGACGTTATCTAGGTGATGCTAATCCGCCAGATTCTTCAGTGTCAGCGCCGAAGCCGCCCTTTATGGGAGTTCAATTCAAAGAAGCACCAGACCGTGAAAAGGCTCTTCGATACTTCTCATGAAGGGGCCTGGAAGTTGCTCTTTAAGGGTAACGAGAAGCCAGCGGCCACGGACTCAGACCTGGTCACAATTGCAACCGCCCCGCTAGCGAGGTATGTTACTTTTGACGTACTCCCAACTTAAATGTTTCGAGAATGATGTCTGAGATCTTAGTATTGCTCTCTCAGGACTGGATGGAGCGGGCGAAGCAGATCCAGTGTCCGGCTCCGTTGCCCGAAGAACTAGTCATCCCGCGCTTGGCGAAGATGTTGGTACCGGCGCCCTATACAGCGCCAGAGAAGAAGGCCAAGAAGAAAGCCAAGGGGGCCAAGAGTGGCCCCCGTCGCAAGGGCACTTCGGACGCGACGTCCGAAGATGATGAGGCCCATTACTCTGTCCGTGAGGACAATGATGAGGAAGAGGAGGAGGAGGAGGAAAACAACCCTCCTCCCGAGGAGAAGAAGAATAAGAGGGTGGCCTCGGCACATCTGGAGGCAAAAGCGCCCCAAAAGGGGAAGGGCGCCCCAGCGGTCGACACCGCGTGGGACGTTGATAGTAGCCCGGAACGTCACCCCCGCACTAGGCCCCAGGCCGCATCGTAAGTGACATGGATTATTCATGCGCACATCCAGCCCTTTCTTTTTATTATTCTAACATGGTTAATCCACACTATTGTAGTCCGGCCCGTGACCTTATCCAACGATCCTCATCTGGAGGTTCGTTGGCTTCGTCGGACATGGCGAGCATGTCGCCACCGCCTGCTTACTCCCCCGGGGCCAGGGATGACACCGAAGTGTTATCCCAGAGGACCGCTCCGAGGGGAGGAGCCCAGGACGTTGTCCGGGAGGCGCCACAAGGCGGGACCTCCATTGTCGGACACATGGGGGAGTCAATCACCATGGAGACTGGCGGAGAGGGCCGTATCTAGTTCGGCCCTTAGCCGAATACGATTCCAGAGACAAATATGGCTCCGGAGTCGGGCGAGCAGCCCCCTTTGAAGGAGGGGGGGTGTGTCGCCTCCACCGGTGGCTCCTGTCCATCCAGGAGCGCCAGATGACCTGATGGGGGCACTACAAAGCGCCTCCGTCATGGACGAGCACCGTATCCTTATGGGTGCGGTGATCGAGAAGGTTCAGTCCGCCAAGAGCGGACTGAATGAAGCCTGCAGCAGCCTGTTAATAGGTTTCGAGGTAAGAAAGAGAGAAACCCCATATAGTCTGTAGCCCCTGAGACGATGTCCGATGTTCAGCGAGGAGAACTAGACACGGGATCAATCGTTAATTATGAGAGCCTGACTAAATATGCATCGATAAGCAGGCGTCCCTGTTGGCCGCGACCTCGCATGCTGCGGAGGTTGGAGCGGACCAAGAGCGAGCTCGGCGAGGTTAAGGTTCGGCTCTAAGAGAAGCAAGGTGAGGAACGACTTGCTATATGTTCGGGAAAGGATAAGTGATGTATATTAACAACGGTATTGTGATATGTGTAGAAGCTGCGACCAAGGTCGAGGCCCTGAGGAAGGCCCTGGGCAAGGCCGAGGAGAAGGTTGTCTAGCAGCAAGCCGCCCGTAATAAGCTAAATGCACGGGGTCAAAGAAGTCCACCAGGAGCTCCAGGATGCGGTGAAAAAATGCGAGGCCTTGGAGCATGATGCGTCAGTTCGAGGGACCGAACTCGCCAAGTCTCATTAGAGCATGGAGACCGCACGGAATGAGGCCCAGGCCGCCATCCAGGAGGCCAAGAAGATCACAACGGGTAAGGCATTTAAGATGCAAAGCAAGTATGCGGAGAGGCAATACCTTTTACTAACCTGGGTCCGGAGTTCCCCAGGGGCTTTTGCGGATTTGCCACGCAGTGTATCAGACGTCATGGAGTTTTATCGAGCCGAAGGAGGGGGTTCTTCGGAGAGGCTCTTCTGGTTGCAGTATGCGGCACCAGAGCATCCTGTGTCCTTCACCGATCAGCTGAAACAGCTGGTGGAGCTGCATAGGGTGGCCAAACTAGCCATTAAGGATTTGATAATCCGACTGTGGCTAGCCGAAGCTATGCCTAGCAGCTACTTCGGGCTCGTGAGGCGGATGGTGAACGCCTGTCCTCAGCTGGACGTTATCAAGCGCTCCATCTGTATTGAAGGTGCCCGTATGGCTTTCGCTCGCTGCAAGATATGGTGGGCGAAGATGAACGCTGTTGAAGTCGCCAGCGGGCCGCCGGAGGGCAAGGAGCACCGCACACCCGAGCGATATTTCGAGGATGTCGTAGAAGGGTCTCGACTTGTGGCGGCACAATGTTCGCGGGACATTGTATTTGAATAAATGTATTCATGTTGCTTTTGTATCATGGGTACAAAGCTAGTTTTTCTGAAGTAATTTTATTATGCTTTGAATTGTTTCCTCTTGTGCGGCCGTGTTGTGTGTAATCTGAGGGTTGGCCAGTCATCGGCTTCTGCCCTCACGTAGATAGTACGGAGGTGTTCGGGATGGAATCTAAACAATCTTGATCCAATTACATGGTCCTTTGAAGGAGTTGTTTAGCGCAACGAACAAGGCAATCAGACTTTATGGCTTTAACGCCGTCACTTAGCCATAGGAGTTTTATAATAAAGCATGGGCGCAACCCCTGCTTTAGGCCAGAGTACTGTCAGCATCTGATCGGGAAGTGTCGATCTCTCGCGTAACGCGGAAAAATCTCCAACGATTTGTAACCCTCGAGTAGCTGACCGGCTCTCGCCACATCGTGACAGTCAGTTTTCAGCTTTCTCTACTGAGGTGCTCGTCTGGTTAAAGCCAGGGCACAATTGTAGTAGTTCTCCCTTTACTACCCTAGGCGATGGAGCGGAATGTAGGGTAGCAAGCACAAGAGCTGGGCAACCCAACTATTAACCAAAGACATGATTCAGAGCCAATGCATATAATGCTAAATTCGGGATGTCGAACTTATATATAAGGAGTGTTCGAACTTTGCTGCCGTATTGTGGGGCGACAGGTAGCCCCTGGCGAATATGAAACATAAAAGAGTGTCGATTCAGCAGATAAGCAGATCAAAATAAAACGAAGTAAGAAGCGAAAACCACAGGAACTGGGCCACAAACCATTTTTATTATAACTGGATGGATACGTCCAGGCGTATCTTGTACAGATGGTGCGAGAAGTGTCCGGCCGTTTAACATGCCGGAATCAATAGGGCGCAGCGTGTGGGTCCTGAGAAATAAGTATGCATACCGTCAAGAAGAACGTATAAAGGTTACCCTACACACCTGTGTTGCTTGCCTCCGTTGTATTTCAGTCCTTCTAAAGGACTTGACATCAGGCCCGCAGAAAAAAGGTGCCTGAAACAAGAAAAATAAGTAGAAGTATGTGTGTCCGGGATCGGTCTGGCCGAATTGCGGACACCTGGTTATCTCGTGCCTCTGTCGATGTCCATGGAATTTTGAGTGCGTAATTGTGTACGCGTGGTTCGAATGTGACTACCTCATTGGGGCTGGGACGGAGGCCGAATTGCTAATAGAGCTCTTGACGAGCTGCATTGTCCTGTTGCAGTGTAGTCCGGACCCTCTTGATGGTGTCCAGGGGCTCGGCAGCTGGATTATAATGCTGCTTGAGAAGGCCGCTCTGCACTCCTACTGCTAGGGTGGCGGTTTGCTCCTCTTTTCGGAGGGAGCGTTCCGTATTGCCATTGATTGTGATGACGCCGCGTGGACCGGGCATCTTGAGCTTGAGATAAGCATAGTGTGGCACTGCGTTGAATCTAGCAAACGCGGTACGTCTGAGCAGTGGGTGGTAGCCGCTGTGGAAGGGGACGATATCAAAGATTAACTCTTCGCTTCAGAAGTTGTCAGGAGAACCGAAGACCACCTCCAGCGTGATTGAGCCCGTACAGCGGGCCTCTACACCTGGTATGACTCCTTTAAAGGTAGTCTTTGTTGGTTTGATTCGTGAGGGATTAATGCCCATCTTTCGTACTGTATTCTGATACAGCAGGTTGAGGCTGCTTCCGCCATCCATCAGGACTAGTGTTAGGTGGAATCCGTCGATGATTGGGTCAAGGACCAGTGCGGCCGAGCCGCCGTGGCGGATACTAGTCAGATGATCTTGTCGATTGAAGGTGACCGGAAATGACGACCATGGATTGAACTTCGGGGCGACAGGCTCTACCGCATAGACGTCCCTGAGTGCTCATTTGCGCTCGTTTTTGGGGATGTGTGTGGCGTATATCATGTTCACTGTTTTGACTTGGGGGGGGATTTCTTCTGTCCCCCGGTGTTTGGCTTCCGGTGCTCTTCATCCTCGTCCTCACTTTGTGAACCCTTTTCTTTGTTTTCGGCATTTAACTTGCCAGCCTGCTTGAAGACCCAACAATCCCTGTTGGTATGATTGGCTTGCTTATCCGGGGTGCCATGAATTTGGCACGGACAGTCGAGTATGCGGTCCAGGCTAGAAGGTCCTTCTTTATTTCTTTTGTAGGGCTTCTTCTATTGGCCGGACTTGGAGCCACTGAATCTGGCGTTGACTGTGGTGTCCTCGGTGTTGTCGCCATTGCTTCTGCGTTTGTGTATGTTGCGCTGGAGCTTGCCAGTGCTGTCCTTGGCCTCGATGGGGTCTGCCTCACTGGCTGTGTTTTTGCTACAAGCCAGCCAGCTGTCCTCGCCTGCGCAAAAGCGGGTCATGAGTGTTGTAAGGGCTGCCATTGACTTCGGTTTTTCTTGTCCGAGGTGGCATGCTAGCCATTCGTCACGGATGATGTGTTTGAACGCTGCTAGGGCTTCGGCATCTGGACAGTCAACGATCTGGTTCTTTTTGGTTAGGAACCTAGTCTAGAATTTTCTGGCTGATTCTCCGGGTTGTTGAACTATGTGGCTTAGATCATCGGCATCTGGTGGCCAGACATAAGTTCCTTGGAAGTTGTCGAGGAAAGCCTCTTCCAAGTCCTCCTAGCTGCTGATGGAGTTCTCAGACAGGCTATTTAACCAGTGCCGAGCTGGTCCTTTGAGCTTTAATGGGAGGTACTTGATGGCATGGAGGTCGTCTCCTCGGGCCATGTGGATGTGGAGGATGAAATCCTCGATCCATACTGCCGGATCGGTTGTGCCGTTGTATGATTTGATATTGACAGGCTTGAACCCCTCGGGGAATTCATGATCCAATACTTCATCTGTGAAGCAGAGCGGGTGTGTGGGGCCTCTATATCGGGCCGCATCGTGGCGGAGCTCGGATGGAGTTCGTCTGCGGCGTTCGGCCCGAGTGTGGTTAGGTTTGTCACCTCCTAATAGGTAGCCGTCGTCGTGCTTCGAGGCACGATCTCGCGATCCGTAGATAGATCTTGTGTGTCCCGCTCTACTGTCTAGAGTCTGTCGAAGGTCGTACATATGACTCTGGACTCTTCCGTCCCTATTTTGGCGGGGTGGTGGGGCGGTCTGCTGTTCGGCCCGAGTTGCCGCTTTATCCCGACCGTGGGGTGGCCGCTCAGCCGTCCTGTCCCGACCACGTGGTGGTCGGTCCATACTACGTGAGGGAGATATGTGCTCCGGCGCCTCCTCATTGAATTGAGGTAGCAGTCTACGTTTCGGGTATCTCTTTGTTGGGTAGTTGAGGCCGTGTTCCTTGGCTCTCAGGACGTCGGTCCATCTGTCGACGAGCAGGTCTTGTTCAGCTTGAAGCTGATGTTGTTTCTTTTTTAGGCTCCTTGCCGTGGCTATGAGCTAAAGCTTAAAGCGCTCCTACTCGAGAGGACCCTCAGGCACGATGAAATCTTTGTTGCCAAGGCTTGTCTCCTCTTCGGAGGGTGGACTGTAACTATCATCCGCTGGGTCATCTTCTATGGTCTGTTCTTCGGGGTTGTCTTGCCTGCTGTCGTGTTCCTGTTCGGATGTAGCCCCGAGAGGGTCTTCATTTTTTTTTGCGTCGCCCGGAGTACTATTTTCTCCGGTGCCAGTGTTGCCGTCCTGTGAGCAGTGGTGCTTGGGGCGGCGCTTGGGCCGCCGACGCTTGGACTATGTCTCGGAGGTTTTATTCACATTTGGCTCTTCTTTGTCATTGCCAGATTCTTTAGGTGTATCGACCATGTACACATCGTACGAAGAGGTAGCCGTCCAATGTCTAGTGAATGGCGGGTCTTGGCCTTGCTCCTTGTCGGCATCGTCGTCCATACCGTCGATGTCTTTGGAGCCATAGTCAAGCACGTCGGTTAAGTCATCGACGATGAAAATGAAGTGGGTGGCGGGTGGGAAGCAAAATTCCTCATCATCCGTCTCTAGCTCGAACTGGACATGGTTCGGCTGTGAGTCCTTCTCCAAGGACAAATTCTTTAAAGATTTTAGCATGTCACCCAAAGGCGAGTGCTGGAAAACGTCAGCGGCGCTGAACTCAAAGATCGATAACCGATCTAGCTCGGTGTCCTTGGGCGTACACAGTCCGGAACTTATAGCCGGAGACGAGTCCGAAGTTCTGTTAAAGTGAATATTGCAGGGCATCGAGTCCATGTGCGGCTCCAACGCCGCGGACTCTGCGGCCTCGGATGGCTCGATCTGCTTCAGCTCTAAGGTCGTTGCAGCCGTAGGAACCATCTCCTGGGTGTGATCCGACGACAGATTTAAGTCACCTTCATCGGGATAAGGGGTAGCGATCGCCGCGGGCTCAAATCCCTCGAAGATCAAGTCTCCCCGGATATCCGCGGCGTAGTTTACGCTACCGAATCCGACCTGATGGCCAGGGGGTAGCTGTCGATCTGCTCTAGATGGCCAAGCGAGTTGGCCCGTAGTACGAAGCCGCCGAATACGAAGATCTGTCCGGGGAGGAAGATTCCTCCTTGGACAGCATCATTATTAATGATTGAAGAGGCCATCGAACCTTTTGTCGACGGCACAGTGGAACTCTCAATGAAAAGCACCAATGTCGGTGTCAAAACCGGCGGATCTCGGTTAGGGGGTCCCGAAGTGTGCGTCTAGGATCGATGGCAATAGGAGACGGGGGACACGATGTTTACCCAGGTTTGGGCCCTCTTTACGGAGGTAAAACCCTATGTCCTGTTTGATTGATTTTGATGAATATGAGTATTACAAGAGTTGATCTACCACGAGATCGTAATGGCTAAACCCTAGAAGTCTAGCCTATGGGGGTATGGTAATGAGTATATGTGGTTTCCTTTCTGGACTATCCCCTTTGGTTTATATAGACAACGATGGGATCTAGGGTTTACATGGAGTCGGTTACATAAGAAGGAATCTTCAGTCGCCGATCTTGCCTTCCACGCCAAGTAGAGTCCAATCCACACACGATGCAGTCTTCGGCCTTCATGTATTCACAACCCATCAGTCCGGCCCATAGATAACAGGCCGGACGCCCGAGGACCCCTCAGTCCAGGACTCCCTCACCTACGCATCAAAACCACAACGATTTTTCGTCAAGTGTGTTGTTCTAACCTTCAACAAGGATCGGCCGTAGTCAAACTCGATTCAACTAAAGTTGGAGTAACAGACACCCACTAGCCACCTGTGTGCAAAGCACGTTGGTAGAACCAGTCTCATGAACACGGTCATGTAATGTTGGTCTGGGCTGCTTCATCCAACAATACCGCCAAATCAAAGTAAGACGTTGGTGGTAAGCAATATGACTATTATCGCCCACAACTCTTTGTGTTCTACTCATGCATATAACATGTACGCATAGACCTGGCTCGGATGCCACTGTTGGGGAACGTAGTATGTCAAAATTTTCCTACGATCATGCAAGATCTATCTAGGAGATGCATAGAAACGAGACGGGGAGAGTGTATCCACGTACCCTCATAGACCGAAAGCGGAAGCGTTTAGTAACGCGGTTGATGTAGTCGAACGTCTTCACGATCCAGCTGATACTAGCACCGAACGTACGACACCTCCATGTTCAGCACACATTCAGCACGATGACGTCCCTCGAGCTCTTGATCCAGTTGAGGCCGAGGAAGAGTTCCGTCAGCACAACGGCGTGGCGACGGTGATGATGAAGTTACCGTCGCAGGGCTTCAACTAAGAACTGATGACCCACAAGTATAGTGGATCAACTGTAGCTCTTTTTGATAAGTAAGAGTGTCGAACCCAACGAGGAGCAGAAGGAAATGACAAGTAGTTTTCAGGAAGGTAATGTCTGCAAGTGTTGAAATCATAAGTAGCAGAGTAGTTTGATAGCAAGATAATTTGTAACGAGCAAGTAATGATAGTAATAACAAAAGTACACAAGGTAGCCCAATCCTTTTGAGGCAAAGGACATGCCAAAATGGTCTCTTATGATAAGCAAAGCGTTCTTGAGGGTACACGGGAATTTCATCTAGTCACTTTCATCATGTTGGTTCGATTTGTGTTCGCTACTTTGATAATTTGATATGTGGGTGGACCGGTGCTTAGGTGTTGTTCTTACTTGAAAAAACCTCCTACTTATGATTAACCCTCCCGCAAGCATCCGCAACTACGAGAAAAGTATTAAGAATAAATTGTAACCATAGCATTAAACTTTTGGATCCAATCGGTCCCTTACGGAATAGCGCATAAACTGGGGTTAAGCTTCTGTCACTCTCGCAACCCATCATCTAATTTCTACTCCACAATGCATTCCCTTCGGCCCAAATATGGTGAAGTGTCATGTAGTCGATGTTCACATGACACCACTAAGGGAACCGCAACATACATACTATCAAAATATCGAACACATATCAAATTCACATGGTTACTTGCAACATGATTTCTCCCGTGACCTCAAGAACAAAGGTAACTACTCACAAATGATAAACATGCTCATGATCAGAGGGGTATTAGATAGCATATTTGATCTGAAAATATAATCTTCCACCAAACAAACCATATAGTAATCAACTACAAGATGTAATCAACACTACTAGTCACGCACCAGTACCAATCTATAGTTCCGGTAACAAGACTGAACACAGGAGATGAAATAGGGTTTGAGAGGAGATGGTGATGTTGAAGATGTTGATGGAGATTGCCCTCCCCAAGATGGGAGAGTTGTTGGTGATGATGATGACGATGATTTCCCCCTCTGGGAGGGAAGTTCCCCTAGCGGAATCGCTCCGCCGGATGGTAAAAGTGCTCCCGCCGAAGTTCCGCCTCGAGGCGGCGGCGCTTCATCTCGAAAGTCCCTTCCTTATTTTTTCTAGGTCAAAAAAACTTATATACCAAAAGATGGGCACCAAAGGTGGGCCGAGGAGGGCACAACCCACCAGGGCGCACCTGGGCTGCCTGGCGCGCCCAGGTGGGTTGTGCCCACCCGGTGGGCCCCATCTAGTAGTTATTTGCTCCAATAATTCTTAAATAATCCATAAAAAATCTTCGTGAAGTTTGAGCTTGTTTGGAGTTGTGCAGAATAGGTGGCCTGATGTAGCTTTTCCAGCTCCAGATTTCCAGCTGCCAGAATTCTCCCTCTTGGTGTGTGCCTTGCAAATTATGAGAGAAAAGGCATTAGAATTACTCCAAAAAGCATTATTGTGGATAAAAACATTATAAATAACAGTAAGAAAACATTATGCAAAATGGACGTATCAAGGACTACGACGATATGACCGAGGTGTTGAACTGTGGACAGGGCACCGCACACGGCTAAGAGATTGTCTATTGTGCTTTGTGGTGCCCCCTGCCCCCGTATATAAAGGAGGGAGGAGGAGGAGGCCGGCCCCCTAGGGGCGCGCCAAGTGTGGGGAGTCCTACTAGGACTTCCAAGTCCTAGTAGGATTCCCATTTCTTTTTCCTTTTCCGGAGTAGCAAAGGGGGAAAGAGAGAAGGAGTAGGAGTAGGAGAGAGAAAGGGGGCGCCCCCCACCCCTTGTCCAATTTGGATTGGCAAGGGGGGGGGGGCGCACCACCTCGAATGGCCGGCCCTCTCTCCTCCACTAAGGCCCATGTTGGCCCGTTACCTTCCCGGGGAGTCCGGTAACCCCCGGTACTCTGAAACTTATATGAAACTTCCCGAAACCATTCCGGTGTCTGAATGTAACCTTACAATATATCGATCTTTACCTCTCGACCATTTTAAGACTCCTCGTAATGTCCATGATCTCATCCGGGAGTCCGAACAAACTTCGGTCATCAAATCACATAACTCATAATACAAATCATCATCGAACGTTGTGACACACCGAGACCGACGCTTCAGATGCCTTCCATGTTTTGCATGTCAGCTGTGTTATTTATTTGTTTGTTGCATTTCATCATGGCATCATGCGCATTGCATCTGCATGTTTTCATAGAACTTGCATCCGCTCATAGTTCTCGCTTCTTCTTTGTCTCTGTTGACCTTCTCTCAGACCAACTGGACCGTTCTCTTCTCTCTTGTATCCTCCATGGCCTTTTGTCAGACCCTGTTGTCTTCGATTTCCCCTCTCGTCTAAACATCCAACCTCTCTACACATTGCAGAGACCCCTTCGCATGCATGTCCGAAACTTCCCTGAACCTGAACCGTCCGGTAATTACCAGTGGATCCAGATCATCCCCAAACATCCCTAAACTATCTCCGCTTCTCTGTTGGACTCTCCTAGCCTATTTTTCTCGGACCATCCGATTTTGACCAGAGGGACTAGCTACCCCCTAAAACCTAGCCACTTGCTACATAACCAGACCAAACCCTAAAATCTAGGGGAGCTGTCCCATCCTCCTTGTCGCCGCCGCCACTCCACCTCCCACATCAGGATCCCCTCACCGATCTCCCTCGATCCCCTCGCCAACCAACCACCGAGCGCCAGCCTCCTGCTTCCAGCGGGATCCATCCCGATCCACCCACCTCCTCTCCCTATAATTTCCCATTGAGCCAATCCCGCAGCCTCCTCCCGATCAACCAGCTAGCCACCACCAAGTCCTCCTCCTTGCCTCGATCAAGCCCACAAGAGAGGAGCTCCTCCCCTGCTTTCTCCTCGAGCCCGTAGCAACAGCGCAGCGCCCGAGCACTCCTCACCTCGCCGGTGCACCTCTCCTCTATTCCGGCGCTGGGAACGAAACCCCCGCGCCCGGATCTCACCGCTGTGTTAATCGTCTGAGCTCCGGTGAACCCAGCCACCTCGACCGAGACCCGTCTTCCCCGACGACCACCTCCTGCAGGACCCCTTCTTCGCCGCCCCTCTCTTTTCTTTTTCTTTCTCCTATGGTTCTTCTCCCCGTGCCCCATCACTCTCTGATACGTCTCAAACGTATCTACTTTTTCTCATGCTTTTCCGCTTGTTTTGGACTCTAATTTGCATGATTTGAATGAAACTAACCCCAGGCTGACGTTGTTTTCAGCAGAACTACCATGGTGTTGTTTTTGTGCAGAAATAAAAGTTATTAGAATGGAACGAAACTTTATGAGGATTTTTATATTAATAATAAAAATTACTGGAGCCAAGACCCGCCAGAGAGGGGCCCCTGGGTGGGCACAACCCACCAGGGCGCGCCCCCTTCTCCTGGCGCACCCAGGTGGGTTATACCCACCTCGTGGCCCCGCAGACCCCCCCTGATACTATAAAATCACATATTTGCAGAAAAAAATCAGGGAGAAAGAATTATCGCAATCCACGAGACAGAGCTGCCGCCAAGCCCTGTTCTTTCGCAGGAGGGCAGATCTGGAGTCCGTTTGGGGCTCCGGAGAGGGGGATCTTCATTCTTCGTCATCTCCATCACCAATTCCATGATGCTCCCCACCGGGAGTGAGAAATTCCTTCGTAGGCTTGCTGGTCGGTGAGGAGTTGGATGAGATTCATCATGTAATCGAGTTAGTTTTGTTAGGGCCTGATCCCTTGTATCCACTATGTTCTTAGATTGATGTTTCTATGACTTTGCCATGCTTAATGTTTGACACTTTGGGCCCGGGTGCCATGATTTCAGATCTGAACCATTTATGTTATCATCATTATATCCATGTTCTAGATCCAATCTTGCAAGTTATAGTCACTTACCGCGGTTATGATCCGACAACCCTGGAGTGACAACTACCGGGCCCACTCTCGGTGATGACCGTAGTTTGAGGAGTTCATGTATTCACTATGTGTTAATGCTTTGTTCCGGTTCTCTTTTAAAAGGAGGCCTTAATATCCCTTAGTTTCCAATATGGACCCCGCTGCCACAGGAGGGTAGGACAAAAATGTCATGCAAGTTCTTTTAATAAAGCACATATGACTATTTACGGAATACATGCCTACATTATACCGATGAACTGGAGCTAGTGTCGTATCGCCCTAGGTTATAACTGTCTCATGATGAATATCATCCAACAAGTCACCGATCCGATGCCTACGAACTTTTCATTATTGTTACTGCTAAGTTACTGCTGCTATCATCACTGTTACACTTGCTACAAAATTACTGCTATCACTGTTACTATTACTATTGTTGCTGCCACTATTATCAAAACTATCATATTACTGTGCTACTGATTACTTGCTACAGATAATTAATCTCCAGGCGTGGTTGAATTGACAACTCAGCTGTGTCGAATTTCGGGTTCCGGCAAAGCCCTTAAGGTACGAACACTGGGGTGCGCGCGAAGATCTTTCCCCCCAGCTCACGCACTCGCAACGATCTCAAAACCTAACTTGCCGAACTCGAAGAACAAGGGACACAAGGGTTTATACTGGTTTGAGCCACCGATGTGGTGTAATACCCTACTCTAGTGTGGTGTGGTGGGTTGCCTTGCAGGCTGAGGATGAACAGGTACAAGGGAGGAACAGCCTCCTAAGGAGAGTTGTTCTTGAGCTCGGTGAGCTTGTGTGGTTGAGGGTGGAATGGATCCGATCCCAGCTCTCCCCTTTTTCTCCCCTTCCTATGGTGGAGGCTAGTATTATTTATAGAGGCCCTGGTACTCTTCCAAATATTAGGCGGGAAGGGATACCACAATAGCCAATCTGAAGGATGAAAACTAGTACAAGCTATCCTGACAAAAGGTGGTCTTCCCCTGCCAAAGGCTCTGGTGGTGATGTCGTCGTGGGCTCAGCGATGGCCTCTGTCCTGCCATCCTGCTGGTCTTGGTCTTGTTGCACCGATACGGAAACATTTGCCTGATGCCTCAGGACTCCTCGCATGCGCCTGCTCCTTTAGCACCAAAGAGGAAACCAGCACTCTGCGCCCGATGGTGCCCGCCTGGCGCCCGCCTGGCCTTGGTCGTCATGGCTCACGTCACGGAAACCTCACGAGGTGTCCCTCACCTTGATCTCTTCGCTCCTCGCGAGCCAGCCTAGCAAGGCTGCCCCTGAGGAGGTCTTGTGTCGTCCGCCTCGCAAGGCTTGGCCCCTTGCAAGGGTCTTGAGTGTTTGCTGGTGAAGATGGGCCATACCAGGCCGCTAGCGGAGCAACGCCGTGGGCTGCAGGCAGGCAAGTCTGGGGACCCCTGTTCGCAGAACGCCGATAGTAGCCCCTGGGCCCAAGGCGCGCTCGGACTTGGCTTCGAGGCGAAGCCAAGGGGCAAGTGCGGAGCACCGCAGGCCCCAACCGCCTGCGTCCTTGATTGACGCGTGGCGACTGACGGGACATGGGCATCTCCGCTTCCCCATGCTGCCTTGGCAACTGTCCGACTTGATGATTCCCTGGTGCATGCGGAAAAGCCATCATTATCTGCGATCGTGGGGGTCGTCGGTTGGCCTTCTCCCGCTATAAATGGCGAGGGGGCGGAGCCCCTATCGCCCATCTCTTCCTGTTCTGCTTGCTTCTTCATCCTTGCTTCGCTGCGTCATCCATGGCGTCGATACGGAGGTTTTCCGCCGCCGAGAAGGGAAAAGCCCCTCGCGAAGAGCTTGGGCCTCTCTTGCCGAAGAAGAGGCTTGCCCGCCCTCGCGATGTCGTCGTAAGGCCGGAGGTGTCGAGGCCTTGGCACGAATGGCCTCCCACCGGCTATCCGTTGCCCTTGTACACCCAGGCAGCAGACTCCGGAGGAGGAGCCAGGGACCGACGCCCCTTGAGCCATAGCCGCAATGCCCGTGCAGTGGTGGCGCATGCCGCCGCCCCGCGAACCCATGCCGAGGGATCCTCACGTGAACTCGTGGTGTGGGCGGCGATGCCACCGTGTACGTGGATCCGGTTCCCGCTGTTCTTCTCCGTCGAAATGCCGCCGAGGGGTCCCCTCGAGCTATGGCTGCAGCACGCTGAGTGCGATGCCCCGGTGACGGGGGCGGAGGTTGAGGTCGTCTCCCCGGGAAAGATCTTCATGGCCCGCGGATGGGGTTGATAACCCACAAGTATAGGGGACCAATTGTAGCCTCTTTCGATAAGTAAGAGCGTCAAAACCAACAAGGAGCTAAACGTAGAATAAATATTCCCTCAAGATTTATTGACCACCGATACAACTCTACGCACGCTTGACATTCACTTTACCTAGAACAAGTACAAAACTAGAAGTACTTTGTAGGTGTAACGGGGTAGGTTTGCAAGAATATAAAGAGCACGTAAATAAAAACTAGCGGCTGTTTTAGGTAAAGAAGCAATAAAGTTAGTATAACGAGTGTGGAAAAGTGGTGGCAGGAGTTGCTAAATTGTCCCTAAGCAATTGACTACGTTACTAGACCAATAACAAGTTTTATGCGGGAGAGGCCACTGCTAGCATGTCATCCCTGACTTAGAATTCTATGCACTTATGATTGGAACTATTAGCAAGCATCCACAACTACTAACATTCATTAAGGTAAAACCCAACCATAGCATTAGGATATATTGGTCCCCCTTCAATCCCGTATGCATCAATTTCTATGCTAGGTTGAAGCTTCTGTCACTCTTGCCCTCCAATACATAGTCCTATCAACATACAACTAACCCTATGGTGTGATCCACGCGCGCGCTCATATGATGGGCACCAAAGGATAGCAACATAACCACAAGCAAATTAAACCAATCATAGAAATTCACCAATTACCTATAGGACAACGAAAACTACTCAGACATCATAGGATGGAAATACATCATTGGATAATAATATGAAGCATAAAGCACCATGTTCATGTAGAGGGTACATCGGGTTGCGGGAGAGTGGACCGCTGTAGATAGATGGGGAAGGTGATGAAGATGTTGGAGGTGTTGGTGTAGATCGTTGTCGCCATGATGGCCCCGGCGGTGTTCCGGCGCCACTGGGAGAGAGGAGGAGAGGGCCCCCCTTGTTCTTATTCTTCCTTGACCTTCTCCCTAGATGGGAGAAGGGTTTCCCATATGGTCCATGGCTTCCATGGCGGCGAAGGGGCGAGAGCCCCTCCGAGATTGGATCTGTCTCTCTGTGTTTCTGCGTTTTAGATTCTGGCCTTTCATCGTTTCTTATATTCCCGGATATCTGTAACTCCGATTGGCCTGAAAGTTTAACACGATTTGTATCCGGATATTTTCTTTCTTGCGGTGAAAGAAGGGCACCAACCGCCTTACGGGGTGGCCATGAGGGTCAGGGGTGCACCCACCCCCTTGGGGCGCGCCCCCTGCCTCGTGGCCCCCTCGGGCATCGACTCGCGATGATTCTTCTTCCCAAATATCACATATATTCCAAAAAAATCTCCGTAAGTTTTTATCCCGTTTGGACTCCGTTTGATATGGATTTTCTGCGAAATAAAAAACATGCAAGAAACGGGAACTGGCACTGGGCACTGGATCAATATGTTAGTCCCAAAAATAGTATAAAAAGTTGCCAAAAGTATACGAAAGTTGTATAATATTGGCATGGAACAATAAAAAATTATAGATACGATGGAGACGTATCAGCATCCCCAAGCTTAATTCCTGCTCGTCCTCGAGTAGGTAAATGATAAAAAGGATAATTTTTTATGTGGAATGCTACCTAGCATAATCTTGATCAAGTAATCTAATCATGGCATGAATATTAAGACACGAGTGATTCAAAGAAATAGTCTATCATTTGACATTAAGACAGTAATACTTGAAGCATACTAATAAAGCAATCATGTCTTTTCAAAATAACATGGCCAAAGAAAGTTATCCCTACAAAATCATATGGTCTGGCCATGCTCCATCTTCATCACACAAAATATTCAAATCATGCACAACCCCGATGACAATCCAAGCAATTGTTTCATACTTTTGATGTTCTCAAACCTTTTCAACTTTCACGCAATACATGAGCTCGAGCCATGGATATAGCACTATAGGTGGAATAGAATATGATGATGGAGGTTGTGTGGAGAAGACAAAAAGGGAGAAAGTGTCACATCAACACGGCTAATCAACGGGCTATGGAGATGCCCATTGATTGATGTCAATGCGAGGAGTAGGGATTGCCATGCAACAGATGCACAAGAGCTATAAGTGTATGAAAGCTCAAACTGAAACCAAGTGGGTGTGCATCCAACTTGCTTGCTCATGAAGACCTTGGGCACTTGAGGAAGCCCATCGTTGGAATATACAAGCCAAGTTCTATAATGAAAATTCCCAGTAGTATATGAAAGTGATAACTCAAGACACTCTCTATATGAAGAACATGGTGCTACTCTAAAGCGCAAGTGTGGTAAAAGGATAGTAACATTGTCCCTTCTCTCTTTTCTCTCAATTTTTTATTTTTTATTTTGTTGGTGGGCTTCTTTGGCCTCTTTTTTTGGGATTCTTTGGCCTCTTTTATTTTTTTAACCTCACATGGGACAATGTTCTAATAATGATCATCACACTTTTTATTTACTTACATCTCAATATTACAACTCGATACTAGAACAAAATATGACTCTACATGAATGCCTCCGACGGTGTACCGGGATGTGCAATGATCTAGCGTAGAAATGAAATCAAAAAACGGACAAGCCATGAAAACATCATGCAAGCTATCTTACGATCATGCAAATCAATATGACAATAAATGATCAAGTCATGTATATGATGATGATGGAAGTTGCATGGCAATATATCTCGGAATGGCCATGGAAATGCCATAATAGGTAGGTATGGTGGCTATTTTGAGGGAGATATAAGGAGGCTTATGTGTGATAGAGCGTATCATATCACGGGGTTTGGATGCACCGGCGAAGTTTGCACCAACTCTCGAGGTGAGAAAGGGCATTGCACGGTACCGAAGAGGCTAGCAATGATGAAAGGGTGAGAGTGCGTATAATCCATGGACTCAACATTAGTCATAAAGAACTCACATACTTATTGAAAAAATCTATTAGTCATCGAGACAAAGTACTACGCGCATGCTCCTAGGGGGGTAGATTGGTAGGAAAAGACCATCGCTCGTCCCTGACCGCCACTCATGAGGAAGACAATCAAAAAATACCTCATGCTCCAACTTTGTTACATAACGGTTCACCATACGTGCATGCTACGAGAATCAGAAACTTCAACACAAGTATTTCTACAATCCACAACTAGCCACTAGCATGACTCTAATATCACCATCTTCATATCGCAAAACTATTGCAAGGAATTAAACATATCATATTCAGTGATCTACAAGTTTTATGTAGGATTTAATGACTAACCACGTGAATGACCAATTCCAGTCATCTCTCTAAATAGATATAAGTGAAGCAAGAGAGTTTATTTCTTTGTACAAAAGATATGCCCACGCTCTAACAAATATAAGTGAAGCAAAAGAGCATTCTACAAATGGCGGTTTTCTATGTGTAGGGAAATAGGCAATCCAAACTTCAAATGATATAAGTGGAGCACGTGAAGCATTCTATAAAGCCATACTCAAAAGATATAAGTGAAGTGCAAAGAGCATTCTATAAATCAACCATGGACTATCTCATACCAGCATGGTGCATCAAATAAAAGTGAATACTAAATGCAAAAGACGCTCCAAGATTTGCACATATCGCATGAACGAAACGAATCCGAAAACATATCGATACTTGTTGAAGAAAGATGGGATGCCTTCTGGGGCATCCCCAAGCTTAGACGCTTGAGTATCCTTGAATATTTACTTGGGGTGCCTTGGGCATCCCCAATCTTGAACTCTTGCCTCTCCTCCTTCTCCTGATATCGAGACCTCCTTGATCTTTGATCACTTCATCCACACAAAACTCAACGGAAAGCTCGGTAAGATCCGTTAGTATAATAAAGCAAATCACTACTCTAAGTACTGTTGCAAACCAATTCATATTTTGTTTTTGCATTGTAGCTAATGTAATATAACTTTTCCATGGCTTAATCCACTGATAGAAATCTATAGTTTCATCAAAACAAGCAAACGATGCATCAAAAACAGAATCTGTCTTAAACAGGACAGTCTGTAGTAATCTGAACATTCACTATACTTCTGTTACTCCAAAATTTCTGAAAAAATTAGGAAAAATAAAAAATTTGTGTATAAATACATTGCAAAAGGTTTCAGAACCTTCTGACATTCCAGTAAAAAATGTAAAATCATGCACTACAGCCAAAGTCTCTGTTTTGCACCGCACAAACCAACAAGCAATGTAAACATCCTAAAGACAAATCTTGTTACATTATTTTTATGATATAAATGACTCTCTAAAACTTCCGGGTTGCCTCCCTGGCAGCGCTTTCATTAAAGCCATTAATCTAGGCATAAGGTGCTCAAGTAATGAATCCACCCGGATTCCAACGTATATCAAAGCCAATTTGAATTAGCAATGATTTGGCATTTAGTAGTGAGCACAAAGCAACATATATCAAGCAATGACAAAGTCTAACTCTCTTCCTATGCATCGGCATGTCATACAAGAACAATTCATGCACATCAAGTAAAGGCCAATGCATAGCATAAGAAGTTTCTTGCAATTTTATCGTGTTGGAAACATACAGAGGCGGAGATGTAGTTCCTCTCTCATAATAATTGCAAGTAGGAGCAGCAAGCACATGCATATTATATCTATCAAAATCATCATGTGTAGTAGTAAAACACAACCCATCAATACAATCCTTAATAAGGGCAAACTTCGCCGATATAGTGTAGTCGGGAGAATTCAAAAAGATAATAGGACTATCATGCGTGGGTGCAATAGCAACAATTTCATGTTTAACATAAGGAACTATAGCAAGTTCATCTCCATAAGCATAATTTATATTGGCATCTTGGCCACAAGCATAGAAAGCATCATCAAAAAGGGATATTTCAAAAGAATCAACGGGGTCATAACAATCATCATAGCATTCATCCTTTGGTAAGCATGAAGGGAAATTAAACAATGTATGAGTTGAAGAGTTAGTCTCATTAGAAGGTGGGCACGGGTAGCTAATCCGCTCTTCCTCCTTTTGTTTTTCGCTCTCCTCATCATCTTTTTCATCCAATGAGCCCACAGTTTCATCAATTCCTTCTTCCATAGAGTCCTGCAAAATATTAGTCTCTTCTTGGACAGCGGAGGAGTCCTCAATATATGGTTTAACATAGGCATTAGAAGCATAATTATCATAACAATATTTAAGTATGGCAAAATTTTCAAATTTGTAAAGAGTAGCATCATACTTTCCAATCAAAGAAGCAATTTCATAAGCACCCTTCAAAGCAACAAATTCTTCAATTTGTTGAACATCATAGTAATTATAAACACCCTTAGCATATGAAGATACGATTCCATTATCAATAAACTCACATTGGTAGGGAAGGTGTTTCTTAGGGTCTTTAGAACAACAAGTAAAATCATATATTTCACATAAATTCCAAGCATAGCATTGCAAACGATGAATTTGATCCAGTAAAAGTTTCCCTTTTTCAGATATGCGGTGTCGCACATAACAAGCATGCTCATCTAAAGATTTGCCCTCAACTAAGCTAGTTGAGGTTTCAGCCCGAGCACATAGGGATCGAAGATTATCCAAGTAAAAAGCTTCAGTAGTATGACAGATTTTGAGTGGTTCTTCAACCATTGGTTCAGTAGGTACCACTATTTTTTTGGTCTTTTGCATTTCCTACCCATAACTAAAGATAGAAAACAAGAGCACAAAATAAAAATTACTTAGTCACAAAGCAAACAAACACACACAAGAATATTCACCCCACGCTATAACTCCCCGGCAACGGCGCCAGAAAAAGGTCTTGATAACTCACAAGTATAGGGGATCAATTGTAGCGTCTTTCGATAAGTAAGAGTGTCGAACCCAGCGAGGAGCTAAATGTAGAACAAATATTCCCTCAAGTTTTATCGACCACCGATACAACTCTACGCACGCTTGATGTTCGCTTTACCTAGAACAAGTATAAAACTAGAAGTACTTTGTAGGTGTAACGGGGTAGGTTTGCAAGAATATAAAGATCATGTAAATAAAAACTAGGGGCTGTTTTAGGTAAATAAGCAATAAAGTTAGTATAACGAGTGTGGAAAAGTGGTGGTAGGAGTTGCGAAATTGGCCCTAAGCAGTTGACTATGTTACTAGACCGATAGCAAGTTTTATGTGGGAGAGGCCACTGCTAGCATGTCATCCCTGACTTGGAATTCTATGCACCTATGATTGGAACTATTAGCAAGCCTGCGCAACTAGTAACGTTCATTAAGGTAAAACCCAACCATTGCATTAGGATATATTGGTCCCCCTTCATTCCTGTATGCATCAATTTCTATCCTAGGTTGAAGCTTCTGTCACTCTTGCCCTCCAATACATAGTCCTATCAACATACAACTAACCCTATGGTGTGATCCACGCGCGCACTCATGTGATGGGCAACAAAGGACAGCAACATAACCACAAGAAAATTAAACCAATCATAGCAATTCACCAATTACCGATAGGACAACGAAAATCTACTCAGACATCATAGGATGGCAACACATCATTGGATAATAATATGAAGCATAAAGCACCATGTTCAAGTAGAGGGTACAGCGGGTTGTGGGAGACTGGACCTCTGTAGAAGATGATGAAGATGACGGAGGTGTCGGTGAAGATCGTTGTTGCGATGATGGCCCCGGCGGCGTTCCGGCACCATCGGGAGAGAGGGGGAGAGGGGCCCCCTTGTTCTTATTCTTCCTTGACCTTCTCCCTAGGTGGGAGAAGAGTTTCCCCTCTGGTCCATGGCTTCCATGGCAGCAGAGGGGTGAGAGCCCCTCTGAGATTGGATATGTCTCTCTATCTCTCTCTGTTTCTGTGTTTTAGATTCTGGCCTTTCACCGTTTCTTATATTCCTTGAGATCCGTAACTCCGATTGGGCTAACATTTTAACACGACTTGTATTCGGATATTGGCTTTCATGCGGCGAAAGAAGGGCACCAACCGCCTTACGGGGTGGCCGAGAGGGTCAGGGGCGCGCCCCTTGCCTCGTGTCCCCCTCAGGCATCGTCTCACGTCGATTCTTCTTCCCAAAAATCACATATATTCCAAAAAGATACCCGCAAGTTTTTATCCCGTTTGGACTCCGTATGGTATGGATTTTCTGCGAAATAAAAAACATGCAACAAACTGGAACTAACACTGGGCAATGGATCAATATGTTAGTCCCAAAAATAGTATAAAAAGTTGCCAAAAGTATATGAAAGTTGTATAATATTGGCATGGAACAATCATAAATTATAGATACGATGGAGACGTATCAGGGGTGAGGTCGCCCGGGTTTGCCGTGTGGAGGGCGCCCTCGCTATCCTCTTCGAATACGATGGCGCCTCCACGATGTTCTTCAAGGTCTTCGACGAGGAAGGCCGCCGCCTGGAGTGCTGCCCTGGAGGGGGTCATCTGGACGGCACAGCTGCAGGAGCCAGGCCTGCTGCTGGCCTAGCTAGCAGCTCCTCCAGCAGCGGTGATGACGCTTGGGAGTCCACCAACTCTCCCGAGCCCTACGAGACTCGGCATGCGAGCGACGACAGCTACGTGCCCCCAAGCTCTCGTCGTGCCTGGAGCACGGCTGCGGCGTCTGCCCATCGCTGTCGTTGATCTGGATGGGGTTGGCGTCGGCCTCCCATGGCCCACTGTTGATGATGGCGTCGGCGGCGTTGACGCTTGTAGATAGGGCTTCTAGAAACCTTCTTCTTTTGTTCCCTGTGAGGAATCGAGACGAACCCCATGGGGGCATGTAAAGGATCTGTAGTTCCCTTTGGTTAATATTGTCCTTATTATAAAGATTTACGACTGCATGTCCTGCTTCAACTCAGTCCCCCCTTTCCAACCTCGCGGCAGCTTGGTGCTCTACGCCAACAGGTCCCGGTCCCCAAGCAGGCTGCAGCCGTCGCTAGTATGCCAGGTCACGATGCCGTGGTCAAGGCCAGGAGGTGAGCAGCCCGAGGTCCAGTAAGAGCTCCTGAGGCGTGATGCTCAAGAGGACCCCTTTAGCGCGCAAGAAGCTACCTAAGGATATGAAAGGAAGACGGTGTCGCCGTAGCAAGGCTGCAAGGGATGAGAATCCTATGCCGTAACGCTTGGCTGACCCAAGTGTGAAACTCAGAGTCGATTCCTTGTGTTGCGCCAGGCTCGTGGGTCAATGGCCATAGTGTAGCCGGGTCAAGTCTGTGTGAGCTTTCCCTTCTTTACCACGCTCTTCTGTGTGCTCTACGTCCTCGGGTCCCGGCCCTCGAGCGAGCTCAGCCGCCGCTGGTATGCCAGGTCGCAATGCCGTGGTCAAGGACAGGGGGTGAGGGCTGGAGAGCTAGTAAGAGCTCCTGAGGCGCGATGCTCAGGTGCCCCCCTTTAATGCTCAAGCGAATTGCATGGGAAAAGAAGGAGCCCGCGGTACCTCCTGCTATCATCCTCCGGAGGTTCCTGTAGGTTAGTCGGAGAGAGAGCATAGCCCATGGTCGCGCTGGTTGCCCAGCTGCTGGTTGCTCCATAAAAAGACAAAGGCACTGAGGATCTGATGAGGTGACGTGTGCGGAGCGGGCCGCAAGCTAGAACTCGATCTCTCAGATTTATCAGCATTGCAGGGACGGACCCAAGCACAAGCGTCGTGCCAGTATGTGGAGTTTTCGCCATGGGTTAAACAGGAGATTGGTCACTAACGCGGGATGCCGTGAGATGTTATCAAACAAGCAATAGCCGTAAGAGAACCACGCAAGGAGATAAGCTAGTTCAAATAAATGTAAAAACGATACATGCCACTGGGATGGACCCGAGCGGCCTGGGGATGATGTAGCCCGAGGGGCGCCCCCAGCATAGTAAGCCAGAGGTGCAAAAGGATACACGTCGCAGGGTAGACCCGTACGACTTGGGGATAATGCATCCCGAGGGGCGCCCCCAACTGAATGAACTGGAAAGAGTCACCTGATAACGCTGCCAGAGTGGTGTTCGAGTAGCTGATGATGCGTGCCGAGGAGTCGCTCCTCACGAGCCACCAGGGCCCTGAGCCTCAGGAGGATCTGGGGGCTCGGATGGTTCCTTGAGGACCGTCACCATTTCTGCCAGGACTGCGTGGTGCCTGGCCTCCTGAGCCGCCAGGATGCTCCGTAGATGCCGCTGGTAGGTGACTGTTGGGGAACGTTGCAGAAAACAAAAATTTTCCTACGGTTTCACCAAGATCCATCTAGGAGTTCATCTAGCAACGAGTGATCGGATTGCATCTACATACCTTTGTAGATCACGCGCAGAAGCGTTCAAAGAACGGGGATTAGGAAGGCGTACTCGACGTGATCCAAATCACCGGAGATCCTAGCGCTGAACGGATGGCACCTCCGCGTTCAACACACGTACGGTCAGCGTAACGTCTCCTCCTCCTTGATCCAGCAAGGGGGAAGGAGAGGTTGAGGAAGATGGCTCCAGCAGCAGCACGACGGCGTGGTGGTGATGGAGCTGCAGTACTCCGGCAGGGCTTCGCCAAGCTCTATGGAGGAGGAGGAGGTGTTGGAGAGGGAGAGGGAGGCACCAAAGGCAAAAGTAAGAAGTCCTCCATCCCCCCCCACTATATATAGGGGGGCCTAGGGGGGGCGGCGGCCCTAGGAGATGCAATCTCCAAGGGGGGCGGCGGCCAAGGGGTGGGGGGCTTGCCCCCCAAGCAAGGGGGTGCCCCCCTTTAGGGTTTCCCCACCCTAGGCGCATGGGCCCTAGGGGAAGTGGCGCCCCAGCCCACTTTGGGCTGGATCCCTTCCCACTTCAGCCCATGGGGCCCTCCGGGATAGGTGGGCCCACCCGGTGGACCCCCGGGACCCTTCCGGTGGTCCCGGTACAATACTGGTGACCCCGAAACTTGTCCCAACGGCCGAAATAGCACTTCCTATATATAATTCTTTACCTCCAGACCATTCCGGAACTCCTCGTGACGTCCGGGATCTCATCCGGGACTCCGAACAACATTCGGGTTACTGCATATACATATCCCTACAACCCTAGCGTCACCGAACCTTAAGTGTGTAGACCCTACGGGTTCGGGAGACATGTAGACATGACCGAGATCGCTCTCCGGTCAATAACCAACAGCGGGATCTAGATACCCATGTTGGCTCCCACATGCTCCTCGATGATCTCATCGGATGAACCACGATGTCGAGGATTCAAGCAACCCCGTATACAATTCCCTTCGTCAATCGGTATGTTACTTGCCCGAGATTCGATCGTCGGTATCCCAATACCTCGTTCAATCTCGTTACCGGCAGGTCACTTTACTCGTACCGTAATGCATGATCCCGTGACCAGACACTTGGTCACTTTGAGCTCATTATGATGATGCATTATCGAGTGGGCCCAGTGATACCTCTCCGTCATACGGAGTGACAAATCCCAGTCTTGATCCGTGTCAACCCAACAGACACTTTTGGATATACCCATAGTATGCGTTTATAGTCACCCAGTTACGTTGTGACGTTTGGTATACCCAAAGCACTCCTATGGTATCCGGGAGTTACACGATCTCATGGTCTAAGGAAAGGATACTTGACATTGGAAAACTCTAGCAAACGAACTATACGATCTTGTGCTATGTTTAGGATTGGGTCTTGTCCATCACATCATTCTCCTAATGATGTGATCTCGTTATCAATGACATCCAATGCCCATAGTCAGGAAACCATGACTATCTATTGATCAACGAGCTAGTCAACTAGAGGCTTACTAGGGACATGTTGGTGTCTATTATTCACACATGTATTACGATTTCCGGATAACACAATTATAGCATGAATAAAAGACAATTATCATGAACAAGGAAATATAATAATAATGCTTTTATTATTGCCTCTAGGGCATATTTCCAACAGTCTCCCACTTGCACTAGAGTCAATAATCTAGTTACATTGTGATGAATCGAACACCCATGGAATTCTGGTGTTGATCATGTTTTGCTCTAGGGAGAGGTTTAGTCAACGGATCTGCTACATTCAGGTCCGTATGCACTTTACAAATATCTATGTCTCCATCTTGAACATTTTCACGAATGGAGTTGAAGCGACGCTTGATGTGCCTGGTCTTCTTGTGAAACCTGGGCTCCTTGGCAAGAGCAATAGCTCCAGTGTTGTCACAGAAGAGCTTGATCGGCCCCGACGCATTGGGTATGACTCCTAGGTCGGTGATGAACTCCTTCACCCAAATTGCTTCATGCGCTGCCTCCGAGGCTGCCATGTACTCCGCTTCACATGTAGATCCCGCCACGACGCTCTGCTTGCAACTGCACCAGCTTACTGCCCCACCATTCAAAATATACACGTATCCGGTTTGTGACTTAGAGTCATCCAGATCTGTGTCGAAGCTAGCGTCGACGTAACCTTTTACGACGAGCTCTTCGTCACCTCCATAAATGAGAAACATTTCCTTAGTCCTTTTCAGGTACTTCAGGATATTCTTGACCGCTGTCCAGTGTTCCTTGCCAGGATTACTTTGGTACCTTCCTACCAAACTCACGGCAAGGTTTACATCAGGTCTGGTACACAGCATGGCATACATAATAGAACCTATGGCTGAGGCATAGGGGATGACACTCATCTCTTCTATATCTTCTGCCGTGGTCGGACATTGAGCTGAGCTCAATTTCACACCTTGCAACACAGGCAAGAACCCCTTCTTAGACCGATCCATATTGAACTTCTTCAATGTCTTATCAAGGTATGTGCTTTGTGAAAGGCCTATGAGGCGTCTTGATCTATCTCTGTAGATCTTGATGCCTAATATATAAGCAGCTTCTCCAAGGTCCTTCATTGAAAAACTGTTATTCAAGTAGGCCTTAATGCTGTCCAAAAGCTCTATATCATTTCCCATCAAAAGTATGTCATCTACATATAATATGAGAAATGCTACAGAGCTCCCACTCACTTTCTTGTAAACGCAGGCTTCTCCATAAGTCTGTGTAAACCCAAATGCTTTGATCATCTCATCAAAGCGAATGTTCCAACTCCGAGATGCTTGCACCAGCCCATAAATCGAGCGTTGGAGCTTGCACACCTTGTTAGCATTCTTAGGATCGACAAAACCTTCCGGCTGCATCATATACAATTCTTCCTTAAGGAAACCATTAAGGAATGCCGTTTTGACGTCCATTTGCCATATCTCATAATCGTAGAATGCGGCAATTGCTAACATGATTCGGACGGACTTTAGCTTCGCTACCGGTGAGAAAGTCTCATCGTAGTCAACCCCTTGAACTTGTCGATAACCCTTAGCGACAAGCCGAGCTTTATAGATGGTCACATTACCATCCGCGTCTGTCTTCTTCTTAAAGATCCATTTATTTTCTATGGCTCGCCGCTCAACGGGCAAGTCAGTCAAAGTCCATACTTCGTTTTCATACATGGATCCTATCTCGGATTTCATGGCTTCTAGCCATTTGTCGGAATCCGGGCCCGCCATCGCTTCTTCATAGTTCGAAGGTTCACCGTTGTCTAACAACATGATTTCCAAGACAGGGTTGCCGTACCACTCTGGTGCGGAACGTGTCCTTGTGGACCTACGAATTTCAGTAGGATCTTGATCAGAAGTATCTTGATCATCATCATTAACTTCCTCTCTAGTCGGTGCAGGCACCTCAGGAACATTTTCTTGAGTTGCGCCATCTTCCGGTTCAAGAGGTTATACCTCATCATGTTCTACTTTCCTCCCACTTACTTCTTTTGAGAGAAACTCCTTCTCTAGAAAGGATCCGTTCTTGCCAACAAAGATCTTGCCTTCGGATCTGAGGTAGAAGGTATACCCAATAGTTTCTTTAGGGTATCCTATGAAGACGCATTTTTCCGACTTGGGTTCGAGCTTTTCAGGTTGAAGTTTCTTGACATAAGCATCGCATCCCCAAACTTTTAGAAACGACAGCTTAGGTTTCTTCCCAAACCATAATTCATATGGTGTCGTCTCAACGGATTTCGACGGAGCCCTATTTAAAGTGAATGCGGCAGTCTCTAAAGCATAGCCCCAAAATGAGAGCGGTAAATCGGTAAGAGACATCATAGATCGCACCATATCTAATAGAGTGTGATTATGATGTTCGGACACACCATTACGCTGAGGTGTTCCAGGCGGCGTCAGTTGTGAAACTATTCCACATTTTCTTAAGTGTGTGCCAAATTCGTGACTCAAGTATTCTCCTCCACGATCTGATCGCAAGAACTTGATTTTTCTGTCACGTTGATTCTCAACCTCACTCTGAAATTCCTTGAACTTTTCAAAGGTCTCAGACTTGTGTTTCATTAAATAGACATACCCATATCTACTCAAGTCATCAGTGAGGGTGAGAACATAACGATAGCCACCGCGATCCTCAAGACTCATTGGACCGCACACATCAGTATGTATGATTTCCAATAAGTTGGTTGCTCGCTCCATTGTTCCTGAGAACGGAGTCTTGGTCATTTTACCCATGAGGCATGGTTCGCATGTGTCTAATGATTCGTAATCAAGAGACTCTAAAAGTCCATCAGCATGGAACTTCTTCATGCGTTTGACACCTATGTGACCAAGGCGGCAGTGCCACAAGTATGTGGGACTATCATTATCAATCTTACATCTTTTGGTACTCACACTATGAACATGTGTAGCATTACGCTCGAGATTCATTAAGAATAAACCATTCACCATCGGAGCATGACCATAAAACATATCTCTCATATAAATAGAACAACCATTATTCTCGGATTTAAATGAGTAGCCATCTCGTATTAAACGAGATCCTGATACAATGTTCATGCTCAAACTTGGCACTAAATAACTATTATTGAGGTTCAAAACTAATCCCGTAGGTAAATGTAGAGGTAGCGTGCCGACGGCGATCACATCGACCTTGGAACCATTCCCGACGCACATCGTCACCTCGTCTTTCGCCAGTCTCCGCTTGTTCCGTAGCTCCTGCTTTGAGTTACAAATGTGAGCAACTGCACCGGTATCAAATACCCAGGAGCTACTATGAGTACTGGTAAGGTACACATCAATTACATGTATATCACATATACCTTTCGTTTTGCCGGCCTTCTTGTCCGCTAAGTATTTGGGGCAGTTCCGCTTCCAGTGACCACTTTCCTTGCAATAAAAGCACTCAGTCTCGGGCTTGGGTCCATTCTTTGGCTTCCTCCCGGCAGCTTGCTTGCCGGGCACGGCAACTCCCTTGCCGTCCTTCTTGAAGTCTTTCTTACCCTTGCCCTTCTTGAACTTAGTGGTTTTATTCACCATCAACACTTGATGTTCCTTTTTGACTTCTACCTCTATTGATTTTAGCATTGCAAATACTTCAGGAATGGTCTTTTCCATCCCCTGCATATTGAAGTTCATCACAAAGCTCTTGTAGCTCGGTGGAAGCGACTGAAGGATTCTGTCAATGACCGCGTCATCCGGGAGATTAACCCCCAGCTGAGTCAAGCGGTTATGCAACCCAGACATAGTGAGTATGTGCTCACTGACAGAACTGTTTTCCTCCATCTTACAGCTGAAGAACTTGTCGGAGACTTGATATCTCTCGACCCGGGCATGAGCTTGGAAAACCATTTTCAGCTCTTCGAACATCTCATATGCTCCGTGTCTCTCAAAACGCTTTTGGAGCCCCGGCTCTAAGCTGTAAAGCATGCCGCACTGAACGAGGGAGTAGTCATCGGTACGTGCCTGCCAAGCGTTCATAACGTCTTGTTCTGCAGGGAGAACAGGTGCGTCACCTAGCGGTGCTTGTAGGACATAATCTTTCTTGGCAGCTATGAGGATGATCCTCAGGTTCCGGACCCAGTCCGTGTAGTTGCTGTCATCGTCTTTCAGCTTGGTTTTCTCTAGGAACGCGTTGAAGTTGAGGACTACGTTGGCCATTTGATCTACAAGACATATTGTAAAATTTAGACTAAATTCATGAAAATTAAGTTCATCTAATCAAATTATTTAATGAACTCCCACTTAGATAGACATCCCTCCAGTCATCTAAGTATAACATGATCCCAATTAACTAGGCCGTGTCCGATCATCACGTGAGACGGACTAGTCAACATCGGTGAACATCTTCATGTTGATCGTATCTTCTATACGACTCATGCTCGACCTTTCGGTCTTCTGTGTTCCGAGGCCATGTCTGTACATGCTAGGCTCGTCAAGTCAACCTAAGTGTTTGCATGTGTAAATCTGTCTTACACCCGTTGTATGTGAACGTTAGAATCTATCACACCCGATCATCACGTGGTGCTTCGAAACAACGAACTGTCGCAACGGTGCACAGTTAGGGGGAACACTTTCTTGAAATTATTATGAGGGATCATCTTATTTACTACCGTCGTTCTAAGTAAACAAGATGCAAAACATGATAAACATCACATGCAATCAAATAATAAAAGTGACATGATATGGCCAATATCACATAGCTCCTTTGATCTCCATCTTGGGGCTCCATGATCATCTTGTCATCGGCATGACACCATGATCTCCATCATCGTGTCTCCATGAAGTTGCTCGCCAACTATTACTTCTACTACTAAGGCTAACGCGTTTAGCAATAAAGTAAAGTAATTTACATGGCGTTTCTCAATGACACGCAGGTCATACAAAAAATAAAGACAACTCCTATGGCTCCTGCCGGTTGTCATACTCATCGACATGCAAGTCGTGATTCCTATTACAATAGCATGAACATCTCATAAATCACATATATATCATTCATCATTCATCACAACTTTGGCCATATCACATCACAGAACACTTGCTGCAAAAACAAGTTAGATGTCCTCTAATTGTTGTTGCAAGTTTTACGTGGCCGCAAAAGGGTTCTAGCAAGAACGTTTTCTTACCTACGTGAAAGCCACAACGTGATTTGTCAACTTCTATTTACCCTTCATAAGGACCCTTTTCATCGAATCCGCTCCAACTAAAGTGGGAGAGACAGACACCCGCCAGCCACCTTATGCAACTTGTGCATGTTAGTCGGTGGAACCGGTCTCACGTAAGCGTACGTGTAAGGTTGGTCCGGGCCGCTTCATCCCACAATACCGTTGAAGCAAGATAAGACTAGTAGCGGCAAGAAAGTTGACAACATCAACGCCCACAACAAATTGTGTTCTACTCGTGCATAGAGAACTACGCATAGACCTAGCTCATGATGCCACTGTTGGGGAACGTTGTAGAAAACAAAAAATTTCCTACGGTTTCACCAAGATCCATCTAGGAGTTCATCTAGCAACGAGTGATCGGATTGCATCTACATACCTTTGTAGATCACACGCGGAAGCGTTCAAAGAACGGGGATGAGGAAGGCGTACTCGACGTGATCCAAATCACCGGAGATCCTAGCGCCGAACGGACGGCACCTCCGCGTTCAACACACGTACGGTCAGCGTAAAGTCTCCTCCTCCTTGATCCAGCAAGGGGGAAGGAGAGGTTGAGGAAGATGGCTCCAGCAGCAGCACGACGGCGTGGTGGTGATGGAGCTGCAGTACTCCGGCAGGGCTTCGCCAAGCTCTATGGAGGAGGAGGAGGTGTTGGAGAGGGAGAGGGAGGCACCAAAGGAAAAATTAAGAAGTCCTCCATCCCCCCCACTATATATAGGGGGCCTAGGGGGGCGCCGGCCCTAGGAGATGCAATGTCCTAGGGGGGCGGCGGCCAAGGGGTGGGGGGCTTGCCCCCCAAGCAAGGGGGCGCCCCCCCTTTAGGGTTTCCCCACCCTAGGCGCATGGGCCCTAGGGGAAGTGGCGCCCCAGACCACTTTGGGCTGGATCCCTTCCCACTTCAGCCCATGGGGCCCTCCGGGATAGGTGGGCCCACCCGGTGGACCCCCGGGACCCTTCCGGTGGTCCCGGTACAATACGGGTGACCCCGAAACTTGTCCCGACGGCCGAAATAGCACTTCCTATATATAATCCTTTACCTCCGTACCATTTCGGAACTCCTCATGACATCCGGGATCTCATCCGGGACTCCGAACAACATTCGGGTTACTGCATATACATATCCCTACAACCCTAGCGTCACCGAACCTTAAGTGTGTAGACCCTACGGGTTCGGGAGACATGTAGACATGACCGAGATCGCTCTCCGGTCAATAACCAACAGCGGAATCTGGATACCCATGTTGGCTCCCACATGCTCCTCGATGATCTCATCGGATGAACCATGATGTTGAGGATTCAAGCAACCCCGTATACAATTCCCTTCATCAATCGGTATGTTACTTGCCCGAGATTCGATCGTCGGTATCCCAATACCTCATTCAATCTCGTTACCGGCAGGTCACTTTACTCGTACCGTAATGCATGATCCCGTGACTAGACACTTGGTCACTTTGAGCTCATTATGATGATGCATTACCGAGTGGGCCCAGTGATACCTCTCCGTCATACAGAGTGACAAATCCCAATCCTGATCCGTGTCAACCCAACAGACACTTTCGGAGATACCCGTAGTATACCTTTATAGTCACCCAGTTACGTTGTGACGTTTGGTATACCCAAAGCACTCCTACGGTATCTGGGAGTTACACAATCTCATGGTCTAAGGAAAGGATACTTGACATTGGAAAACTCTAGCAAACGAACTATACGATCTTGTGCTATGTTTAGGATTGGGTCTTGTCCATCACATCATTCTCCTAATGATGTGATCTCGTTATCAATGACATCCAATGCCCATAGTGAGGAAACCATGACTATCTATTGATCAACGATCTAGTCAACTAGAGGCTTACTAGGGACATGTTGGTGTCCATTATTCACACATGTATTACGATTTCCGGATAACACAATTATAGCATGAATAAAAGACAATTATCATGAACAAGGAAATATAATAATAATGCTTTTATTATTGCCTCTAGGGCAAATTTCCAACAGTGACAGCCGCGTTCGGCAAGCCAAACGGCATGTGTACATAGCTGTGAGGTGGGCCCTCGCACCGGCCAGTGTGCGAAGGCCAGAAGTGCTCCTGAGACGCGGCCCTATTGAGCCCTGGAATGTCGACGCAGACGCGCAGCCCGTCGTCCTCGCCAGGATGGGGAGCTGTGCCGGGTGGTGGGCGGCGGTCGCCACACATGGTCCTTGCTTCTTGAAGCCCCTGGATTGCCTGGGTGATGAACTCCTGAGCACCTGGTGCTCCTCGCCTTGTGCCCTCTTGAGGGAAACATGCAGCAAAGCACGCCTCCACGTGGTGCCCGAGCGCCTCCCTCGTGATGTTGTCTAGGTCTGAGGCCCTCCAGAAGAGAGACCCCGAGCCTTGCCCGAGGAGGGCGCTGGGCGCGCCTTCCTATGCGAGGGAGGGAGGCACCCCAGCTGCGGGCGTGGATCCTAAGGTGGAGCCGCTGGGGACGCCGCTCTCCGGAGGTCCTGGGTGGAGCAGCTGCTTCTTCTTATTGGGGATGGCCTCAGGAGGGTACAGGGTGCCCTCGCTGTCAGGGTTTTCGATTGCTGCGGCCTGGAAGGCGCATTCCAGGGAGCACACCGCATGTCTTTCTTCGCATGGGACTGTGATGATTCCACCGCTTCCTGGCATCTTGAGGACGCTGTAGCCGTGGTGGGTCACTGCCATGAACTTGGCCAATGCTGGATACCCAAGGATGGCATTGTATGACAGACGGATGTGGGCGACGTCGAAGTCCATGAGCTCAGTGCAGTAGTTGTCACGCTGGACGAAGGTGACAGGGAGGCGGACCTGCCCTATCGGGGTGGTGGAGCCGTCGGTCACTCCTAAGAAAGGCTTGGTAGGCTGCAGCTGGTCATATGGCACTTGGAGGCTGTCGAACGTCTCGACGGACAGGACATTGAGCCCCGCGCTACCGTCGATGAGGGTCTTGGTGACTTGGACGTTGCTGATGATGGGTGAACAAAGCATCGGGAGGATACCGGCGGTTGCCGCGCACTTGAGCTGGTCTGCCGAGCTGACGGTGATGGCGTACTTGGACCACCTGAGCCGGTGTGTGGCCTCGAGCCTGGGGAGGGCCGCGTTCACCTCACGAGCATACTACTTGAAGGTGCACTGGGAAGCTAGGGCCTGAGCACCGTGCAAGATGCAGGCGATAGCGCGCGGCTCCTAGAAACCCCCAACCCCCTCGTCTGGATGATGGTCGTCGTTCCTTCTTGGTGGTGGCGGCAGCGAAGGGAGGCCAGGATTGCCCTGAGGACGGTCCTCGCGAGGCTGGTCCCTCCAGGTTCCCTCACGAGGCTGCTCCTGCTAGTGGTCCTCACGAGGCCGGTCACGCCACTCCTGGCGGGGGCCGTGGTCATCCCAACATCCTCCACTTCGTCCTCCTCCTCGGCCGTAGCCCCGGTCACTGCGCTCGGGGCGTCGACCGAAGCGTCCATCTCGGATGGCCCTGAGCTCTTGACGATCATTGGTGTTGTGGCAGTGTACGTTGTGGAAGGCGTAGAACGGACGTCTGTTCTTGGACGACTCGGGTGGTCCCGGTCGCGCTTCGTGTCTGGCTCCGCCGCGAGCACGGCTACTGCTACCTCTTAAGCACTGTGTTGGTTTTCCCTCGAAGAGGAATGGGTGATGCAGCAAAGTAGCATAAGTATTTCCCTCAGTTTTTGAGAACCAAGTTATCCATCCAGTAGGAGGCCACATGCAAGTCCCTCGTACCTATACAAACAAATAAGAACCTCGCAACCAACGCAATAAAGGGGTTGTCAATCCCTTCACGGTCACTTACGAGAGTGAGATCTGATAGAGATAATAATGATAAGATAAATATTTTTGGTATTTTATGATATAGATTGAAAGTAAAGATTGAAAAATAAAATAGATTGGAAACTTATATGATGGAGAATATACCCGGGGGCCATAGGTTTCACTAGTGGCTTCTCTCAAGATAGCATAAGTATTATAGTGGGTGAACGAATTACTGTCGAGCAATTGATAAAAAACTGAATAATTATGAGAATATCTAGGCATTATCATGTATATAGGCATCATGTCCATTACAAGTAGACCGACTCCTGCCTGCATCTACTACTATTACTCCACACATCGACCGCTATCTAGCATGCATCTAGAGTATTAAGTTCATAAGAACAGAGTAACGCCTTAGGTAAGATGACATGATGTAGAGGGAAAAACTCAAGCAATATGATATAAATCCCATCTTTTTATCCTCGATGGCAACAATACAATACGTGTCGTTTCCCCTTCTGTCACTGGGATCGAGCACCGCAAGATTGAACCCAAAGCTAAGCACTTCTCGCATTGCAAGAAAGATCAATCTAGTAGGCCAAACCAAACTGATAATTCGAAGAGGCTTGCAAAGATAACCAATCATGCATAAAAGATTTTAGAGAAGAATCAAATATTGCTCATAGATAGACTTGATCATAAACTCACAATTCATCGGATCTCGACAAACACACCGCAAAAAGAGTTACATCGAATAGATCTCCAAGAAGATCGAGGAGAACTTTGTATTGAGATCCAAAGAGAGAGAAGAAGCCATCTAGCTACTAGCTATGGACCCGAAGGTCTGAAGTAAACTACTCACACATCATTGGAGGGGCCATGGAGTTGATGTAGAGGCCCTCCATGATCAATGCCCCCTCTAGCAAAGCTTCGAAAAAGGCCCCAAGATGGGATCTCTTGGGTACAGAAGGTTGCGGCGGTGGAAATAGGGTTTCATGGTGCTCCTGGATGTTTTCGGGGTATGTGAACATATATAGGAGGAAGAAGTAGGTCAGTTGAGCCACGAGGGGGGAGGGCGCGCCCAGGGGGTAGGCGCGCCCCCTGCCTCGTGGCCTCCTCATTGGTTGCTTGAGGTCCAATCCAAGTCCTCTGGATCACGTTTGTTCCAAAAATCACGCTCCCGAAGGTTTCATTCCGTTTGGACTCCGTTTGATATTCCTTTTCTGCGGAACACTGAAATAGGCAAAAAACAGCAATTTGCACTGGGCCTTGGGTTAATAGGTTAGTCCCAAAAATAATATAAAAGTGTAAAATAAAGCCCATTAACATCCAAAACAGATAATATAATAGCATGGAACAATCAAAAATTATAGATACGTTGGAGACGTATCAACATCCCCAAGCTTAATTCCTGCTCGTCCTCGAGTAGGTAAATGATAAAAACAGAATTTTTGATGTGGAATGCTTTCTAGAATATTCTTCAATGTATTTTTCTCTATTGTGGCATGAATGTTCAGATTCAAGATAAAATTTTATTGTTGACATAAATATAGTAATACTCCAAGTAAGCTAATCAAGCAATTATGTCTTATCAAAATACCATAGGCAATGAAAACTTATCCCTACAAAGTCATATAGTTTGGCCATGCTTCATTTTCGTCACACAAAATGCTCCCATCATGCACAACCCCGATGACAAGCCAAGCAATTGTTTCATACTTAGCCTTTTCAAACTCTTTCAACTTTTACACAATATATGAGCGCGAGCCATGGACATTGCACTATGGGTGGAATAGAATATGATGATTGAGGTTGTGTGAGAAGACAAAAAGGGAGAAAGTCTCACATTAACACGGCTAATCAATGGGCCATGGAGATGCCCACCGATTGATGTCAATGCAAGGAGTAGGGATTGCCATGCAACGGATGCACTAGAGCTATAAATATATGAAAGCTCATCAAAGAAACTAAGTGGGTGTGCATCCAACTTGCTTGCTCACGTAGACCTAGGGAATTTGAGGAAGCCCGTCATTGGAATATAGAAGCCAAGTTCTATAATGAAAAATTCCCACTAGTATATGAAAGTGAAAAAATAAGAGACTCTCTATCATGAAGATCATGGTGCTACTTTGAAGCACAAGTGTGGAAAAGGATAGTAACATAGTCCCTTCTCTCTTTTTCTCTCATTTTTTTATTTGGGCCTTCTTTTTTTATGGCCTCTTTATTTATTTATTTATTTTTCCTCCAGAGTCTCATCCCGACTTGTGGGGGAATCATAGTCTCCATCATCCTTTCCTCACATGGAACAATGCTCTAATGATGATCATCACACTTTTATTTTCTTACAACTCAAGAATTACAACTCGATACTTAGAACAAAATATGAATCTATGTGAATGCCTCCGGCGGTGTACCGGGATTGCGATGAATCAAGAGTGACATGTATGAAAAATTAAGCACGGTGGCTTTGCCACAAATACGATGTCAACTACATGATCATGCAAAGCAATATGACAATGATGATGTGTGTCATAATAAATGGAACGGTGGAGCATGGCAATATATCTCGGAATGGCTATGGAAATGCCATAATAGGTAGGTATGGTGGCTGTTTTGAGGAAGATATAAGGAGGCTTATGTGTGATAGAGCGTATCATATCACGGGGTTTGGATGCACCAGCGAAGTTTGCACCAACTCTCAAGGTGAGAAAGGGCAATGCACGGTACCGAAGAGGCTAGCAATGATGGAAGGGTGAGAGTGCGTATAATCCATGGACTCAACATTAGTCATAAAGAACTCACATACTTATTGCAAAAATCTACAAGTCATCAAAACCAAGCACTACGCGCATGCTCCTAGGGGGATAGATTGGTAGGAAAAGACCATCGCTCGTCCCCGACCGCCACTCATAAGGAAGACAATCAATAAATAAATCATGCTCCAACTTCATCACATAACGGTTCACCATACGTGCATGCTACGGGAATCACAAACCTTAACACAAGTATCTCTCAAATTCACAACTACTCAACTAGCATGACTCTAATATTACCATCATCATATCTCAAAACAATCATCAAGTATCAAACTTCTCATAGTATTCAATGCACTTCATATGAAAGTTTTTATTATATCCCTCTTGGATGCCCATCATATTAGGACTAAATTCATAACCAAAGCAAATTACCATGCTGTTTAGAGACTCTCAAAATAATATAAGTGAAGCATGAGAGTTCATCTATTTCTATAAAATAAAACCACCACCATGCTCTAAAAAGATATAAGTGAAGCACTAGAGCAACAACAAACTACTCTGAACGATATAAGTGAAGATCAATGAGTAGTCGAATAATCATGCAACTATATGAAGACTCCCTAACATTTAAGGATTGCAGATCTTGATACTTTATTCAAACAGCAAGCAAAACAAAATTTGTCACATAACGTTTACCATACTTGCATGCTATGGGACTTGCCAACTTCAACACAAGTATTCATCAATTTCACAATTACTCAACTAGCACACCTCTAATATTACCACCTTTATATCTCAAAACAATCTATCAAGCATCCAACTTCTCTTAGCATTTAAAATTTATAACCGTAGTGAATTACCATGCTGTTCTAAAGGTCTCTCAAAATTATAGAAGTGAATCATGAGAGAACAATTATTTCTATAAAATAAAACCACCGCCGTGCTCTAAAAGATATAAGCGAAGCACTAGAGCAAAAATTATCCAACTCAAAAGATGTAAGTGAAGCACATAGAGTATTCTAATAAATTCCAATTCATGTGTGTCTCTCCCAAAAGGTGTGTACAGCAAGGATGATTGTGGTAATCTAAAAATCAAAGACTTAAATCATACAAGATGCTCCAAGCAAAACACATATCATCTGGCGAATAAAAATATAGCTCTAAGTAAAGTTACCGATGAACGAAGACGAAAGAGGGGATGTCTTCCGAGGCATCCCAAAGCTGAGGCTTTTGGTTGTCCTTGAATTTTACCTTGGGGTGCCTTGGGCATCCCCAAGCTTAGGATCTTTCCACTCCTTGTTCCATAATCCATCAAATCTTTACCCAAAACTTGAAAACTTCACAAGACAAAACTTAAAAGAAAATCTTCGTGAGCTCCGTTAGTAAAAGAAAACAAACCATCACTTCAAGGTAATTTAATTAACTCATTATTTATTTATATTGGTGTTAAACCTACTGTATTCCAGCTTTTCTATGGTTCATGAACTCTATTACTAGCCATAGATTCATCTAAATAAGCAAACAACACACGAAAAACAGAATATGCCAAAAACAGAACAGTCTGTAGTAATCTGTATGTTTCGAATACTTCTGGAACCCCAAATATTCCAAAATAAATTTCTGGACCTGAGTAATTTATCTATTAATCATATGCAAAAATAATTAACTAAATAGAACTCTCCAATAAAAAATGGTAGAAAATCTCGTGAGCGCTAAAGTTTCTGTTTTTAACAGCAAGATCGCAAAGACTTTCCCCAAGTCTTCCCAAAGGTTCTGCTTGGCACAAACACTAACTAAAAGCATAAACCACATCTAAACAGAGTCTAGATGAATTATTTATTACTAAAAAAATCAAAAATCAAGAAACAAAAATAAAATTGGGTTGCCTCCCAACAAGCGCTATCGTTTAACACCCCTAGCTAGGCATAAAAGCAAGGATAGATCTAGGTATTACCATCTTTGGTATGCAATACATAAGTGGATCTCATAATATATTCATAAGTTAATTTAATTTTCTTTCTAGGAAAGTGTTCCATTCCCTTTCTTAACGGAAATTGGAATATAATATTCCCTTCCTTCATATCAATAATTGCACCAATCGTTCTAAGGAAAGGTCTACCAAGAATAATAGGACATGTAGGGTTGCAATCTATATCAAGAACAATGAAATATACGGGCACATAATTCATATTTGCAACAATAAGAACATCATTAATTCTTCCCATAGGTTTCTTAATGGTGGAATCCGCAAGATGCAAGTTTAAAGAACAATCATCAAATTCATGGAAACCTAGCAAATCACATAAAGTTTTTGGAATCATGGAAATACTGGCACCCAAATCACATAAAGCAAAGCATTCATGATCTTTTAATTTTGATAGTAGGTTTCCACTCATCATGAAGTTTTCTAGGAATAGAAACTTCCAATTCAAGCTTTTCTTCATAAGATTCCATTAAAGCATCAACGATATGTTTAGTAAAAGCTTTATTTTGGCTATAAGCATGCTGAGAATTTAGCACGGATTGCAACAAGGAAATACAATCTATTAAAGAACAATTATCATAATTAAATTCCTTGAAATCCAAGATAGCGGGCTCATTGCTATTTAAAGTTTTGACCTCTCCAATCCCACTTTTATCAATATTTGCATCAAGATCTAAAAACTCCGAATCATTGGGACGCCTTCTAACTAAAGTTGACTCATCTCCAGTCCCATAATTATCAAGATTCATATTGCAAAAAAAAGATTTAATAGGGGACACATCAACAACTTTTAGATCTTCATATTTATTATCATGGAAACTTGAAGAACACGCTTTCACAAAGCAATCTTTTTTAGCACGCATCCTAGCGGTTCTTTCTTTGCACTCATCAATGGAAATTCTCACAGCTTTGAGAGACTCATTGATATCATGTTTAGGTGGAAAAGATCTAAGTTTCAAAGAATCAACATCAAGAGAAATTCTATCCATGTTCCTAGCCAACTCATCAATCTTAGACAATTTTTCTTCAATCAAAGCATTGAAACTCTTTTGCAAACTAATAAATTATTTAATATTAGATTCAAAATCAGAGGGCATCTTATTATAATTTCCATAAGAATTGTTGTAGGAATTACCATAATTATTAGAGGAACTACTAGGAAACGACCTAGGATTAAAATTACCTCTATACGCGTTATTACCAAAATTGTTCCTACCAACAAAATTCACATCCATAGATTCATTATTATTCTCAATCAAAGTAGACAAAGGCATATCATTAGGATCAGAAGAAACACTTTTATTAGCAAACATTTTCATAAGTTCATCCATCTTTCCACTCAAAACATTGGTTTCTTCTATAGCATGCACCTTTTTATTAATAGATCTTTCAGTATGCCATTGAGAATAATTAACCATAATATTATCTAGGAGTTTAGTAGCTTCTCCTAAAGTGATTTCCATAAAAGTGCCTCCCACGGCCGAATCTAAAAGATATCTAGAAGAAAAATTCAATTCGGCATAAAATTTTTGTATAATCATCCAAAGATTCAAACCATGTGTAGGGCAATTATGTATCATTAATTTCATCCTCTCACAAGCTTGTGCAACATGTTCATGATCAAGTTGCTTAAAATTCATGACATCGTTTCTAAGAGTGATGATCTTAGCGGGAGGAAAATACTTAGAGATAAAAGCATCTTTGCACTTATTCCATGAATCAATACTATTTTTAGGCAAGCAAGAAAACCAGGTTTTAGCACGATCTCTAAGAGAAAACGGGAAAAGCTTCAGTTTAACAATATCATTATCCACATCTTTCTTATTTTGCATATCACACAAATCAACAAAGTTATTTAGATGGGTAGCGGCATCTTCACTAGGAAGGCCAGAAAACGGATCTTTCATGACAAGATTTAGCAAGGCAGCATTAATTTCACAAGATTCAGCATCGGTAAGAGGAGCAATCGGAGTGCTAATAAAATCATTATTATTGGTATTGGAAAAGTCACACAATTTAGTATTATCTTGATCCATCGTGACGAGCAAGCAATCCAACACACAAGCAAACAAGAAACAAGCAAAAGAGGCAAACTGGAAAATAGAAGGGGAACGGAAAAAGAGGGTGAATAAAACGGCAAGGGTGAAGTGGGGGAGTGGATAACGAGAGGCAAATGGCAAATAATGTAATCCGAGGGATAAGAGTTTGTGATGGGTACTTGGTATGTCTTCACTTGTGCGTAGACTCCCCAACAACAGCGCCAGAAATCCTTCTTGCTACCTCTTGAGCACTGCATTGGTTTTCCCTTGAAGAGGAAAGGGTGATGCAGCAAAGTAGCGTAAGTATGTCCCTCAGTTTTTGAGAACCAAGGTATCAATCCAGTAGGAGGCCACACGCAAGTCCCTCGTACCTACACAAACAAATAAGAACCTCGCAAGCAACACGACAAAGGGGTTGTCAATCCCTTCATGGTCACTTACGAGAGTGAGATCTGATAGAGATAATAATGATAATATAAATATTTTGGTACTTTATGGTATAGATTGAAAGTAAAGATTGCAAAATAAAATAGATTGGAAACTTATATGATGGAGAATAGACCCGGGGCCATAGGTTTCACTAGTGGCTTCTCTCAAGATAGCATAAGTATTACCGTGGGTGAACGAATTACTGTCGAGTAATTGATAGAAAAGCGAATAATTATGAGAATATCTAGGCATGATCATGTATATAGGCATCACGTCTGTGACAAGTAGACCGACTCCCGCCTGCATCTACTACTATTACTCCACACATTGACCGCTATCCAGCATGCATCTGGAGTATTAAGTTCATAAGAACAGAGTAATGCCTTAGGTAAGATGACATGATGTAGAGGGATAAACACAAGCAATATGATATAAACCACATCTTTTTATCCTCGGTGGAAACAATACAATATGCGTCATTTCCCTTTCTGTCACTGGGATCGAGCACTTCAAGATTGAACCCAAAGCTAAGCACTTCACCCATTGCAAGAAAGATCAATCTAGTAGGCAAAACCAAACTGATAATTCAAAGAGACTTGCAAAGATAACCAATCATGCATAAAAGATTTCAGAGAAGAATCAAATATTGTTCATAGAAAGACTTGATCATAAACCCACAATTCATCGAATCTTGACAAACACACCGCAAAAAGAGTTACATCAAATAGATCTCCAAGAAGACCGAGGAGAACTTTGTATTGAGATCCAAATATAGAGAAGAAGCCATCTAGCTACTAGCTATGGACCCAAAGGTTTGAAGTAAACTAATCACACATCATCAGAGGGGCCATGGAGTTGATGTAGAGGCCCTCCGTGATCAATGCCCCCTCCGGCGGAGCTCCGAAAAAGGCCCCAAGATGGGATCTCTTGGGTACAGAAGGTTGCGGCGGTGGAAATAGGGTTTCATGGTGCTCCTGGATGTTTTCGGGGTATGTGAACATATATAGGAGGAAGAAGTAGGTCAGTTGAGCCACGAGGGGGGAGGGCGCGCCCAGGGGGTAGGCGCGCCCCCTGCCTCGTGGCCTCCTCATTGGTTGCTTGAGGTCCAATCCAAGTCCTCTGGATCACGTTTGTTCCAAAAATCACGCTCCCGAAGGTTTCATTCCGTTTGGACTCCGTTTGATATTCCTTTTCTGCGAAACACTGAAATAGGCAAAAAACAGCAATTTGCACTAGGCCTTGGGTTAATAGGTTAGTCCCAAAAATAATATAAAAGTGTAAAATAAAAACCATTAACATCCAAAACAGATAATATAATAGCATGGAACAATCAGAAATTATAGATATGTTGGAGACGTATCAGCTACTCCCTTGCACTTCACGTCCTTGCCCTTGGCTTTCTTCTCTTCTGGGTCGACAGCAGGGAGCTCGAGGAGGGAGAGGCGCCCTTCCTCAGCTCTTGCGCACTTGGTCGCCATGTTGAACATCTCCAGAGCCGTACATAGCTCCTCGTGGATGGTGAGCTCCTCCTTCATCTTGACATCGCAAACGCCATAGGAAAATGCCGAGATGATGGCCTCGTCCATCACCTTGGGGATCTTGAGGCGAACGTTGTTGAAGCGCTGGATATACTTCTGCAGGGTCTCTCCCAGCTACTGCTTGATGTGGCGCAGGTCACCCGCGACCGGAGGGCGGTCGCGAGTGCCCTGGAAGTTGGCGATGAAGCGGTCGCGCATCTCACCCCAGGAGGAGATTGACCCCCGGGGCAAGTTTAGGAGCCACGAGCGAGCACAGTCCTTAAGATCCATGGGGAACCAGTTCGCCATGACTTTCTCGTCGCCGTTGGCCGCCTCGATGCTCAGCTCGTAGAGCTACAAGAACTCCGTAGGGTCGGGGGTGCCATCGTAGCGAGGAGGCAGGTCTAGCTTGATCTTGCCTGCCAAACAACGCTACGCAGCTCCGGAGTGATGGCTTGGCAGCCAGCTGTGGTCTCTGGAGCCCTTTGCAGAGGCGGAGCCTGCTCTTGATGCCTGCGCACCGCCATCGCAGGCGGCACACGGTCTTGACATGGTGGCGCCAGGAGTGCAGGAGCATTTTCTTGCGACCGGGGAACTTCTTGGCAGCTTCCTTCTTCGTGCATGGGTACACGGCGTGGCGGATCACGCCACGGGACCACGCGTCTTGGGGTGAGGACACCGTCTTGGTGCGGAGGAGGCGGGGGCACTCCGTGAGCCGCGCGTCTCGATGCGAGGGCGCTGTCTTGATGCAGGGGTGGCGGAGGCGCCCCGTTAGCTACGTCTCCCGCGGCTGGAGACGGGCGAGGTGGCGAGAGGGATGGTGCAAGAGAGCCCCTAGCGGCGTTGACGAGCTCGGCGATGCGGTCCATCCAGTCTTCGTAGAGGTCGTCGACCGGGCAGTACCGCGGGAGCTCGCGTGCCATGAGCAGTGTGGCCTGTGCGACCGTGGGCGCGCGATGAGCGTGGGACGATGAGCCGGCCGGAGTAAGCGACGGGTGGCAGTGCAGCCCTCCCACCACACAGAGGGGTGCAGCGATGACGCTTGCTGCTCGTTGGCTGCCGCGCCGGTAGCGGCATTGGAAACAAGTGATGGAGAACGGCGGGGAGGTCCGCCAACGGGCGCCGTCTGGGCGACGAGAGGGGCGAGGGCGGCGCGGCGCTTAGCACGGGCCCGGCGAGCATCTGACATGGATGTGATGGAGCCGCAGAACGTGGATCGACGAAGGGAAAGCTTCAGCACACCCCTACCTGGCGCGCCAATTGTTGGATTTCGGGTTCCGGCAAAACCCTTAAGGTTCGAACATTGGGGTGCGCGCGAAGATCTTTCCCCCAGCTCACGCTCTCGCAACGATCTCAAAACCTAACTCGTCAAACCCGAAGAACAAGGGACACAAGGGTTTATACTGGTTCGGGCCATCGATGTGCTGTAATACCCTACTCCAGTGTGGTGTGGTGGATTGCCTTGTAGGCTGAGGATGAACAGGTACAAGGGAGGAAAAGCCTCCTAAGGAGAGGTGTTCTTGAGCTCGGTGAGCGTGTGTGGTTGAGGGTGGAATGGATCCGATCCCAGCTCTCCCCCTTTTCTCTCCCTTCCTATGGTGGAGGCTAGTCCTATTTATAGAGGCCCTGGTCCTCTTCCCAAATATTAGGCGGGAAGGGATCCCACAACGGCCAATTTGAAGGGGGACAACTAGTACAAGCTATCCTGACAAAAGGTGGTCTTCGCCTGCCAAAGGCTCTGATGGTGATGCCGTCATGGGCTCCGCGATGACCTCCGTCCTGCTGGTCTTGGTCTTGTTGCACCGATATGGAAACCTTTGCCTGATGCCTCGGGACTCCTCGCCTGCGCCTGCTCCTTTAGCACCAAAGAGGAAACCAATACTCTGCGCCCGCTGGTGCCCGTCTGGCGCCCACCTCTGGCCTTGGTCGTCATGGCTCATGTCACAGAAACCTCATGATGTGCCCCTCACCTTGATCTCTCCGCTCCTCGCAAGCCAGCCTAGCGAGGCTGCCCCTAAGGAGGCCTTGTGTTGTCTGCTTCGCGAGGCTTGGCCCCTCGTGAGGGTATTGAGTGTTTGCTGGTGAAGATGGGCCGTACCAGGCCGCTAGAGGAGCCACGCCATGGGCCGCAGGTAGGCAAGTCAAGGGACCCCCGTTCCCAGAACACCGACAAGCTGCTAATACCTTCAAATATTATTTGGCTCCCCTTGTGTCAAATCAATAAATTTGGGTAGAATACTCTACCCTCGAAAACTGTTGCGATCCCCTATACTCGTGGGTTATCAGTCTCACCTCGTCTCCCTGCAAGAACCGAACAGCGCTGCCTCCTACCGAACTGCCATGGCACCCGAGGCCTCCTTGCAGGACCACCACCGCCGCCATCTTCTTCCCGGAGGTCCGCCGACGCCGCAAGTTCTGCTGCCGCCTACTTCCTCTCGTCATAGATAAACGAGCGATTGCCCGCGTGCGTTGACCGCACCCGCGTGGACCAGGCCTTGATCGCCTCCAGCCAAGCTGCCAAGGCCCAGCCCAGTAGCCCGCGTCCCGTGCGAGCAGGCCAACCCAGCACTGACCGGGCCAAGAGCCCATGGTTAGGCACCCACATCCGGCGCCCAGTCCACCCAGCTGATTCGGCCCGACTGATGTTTATTTCCCGCGGAGCGATTTAGTAATTATCCAGGAGTTTACAGTTTTACAGAAAAACCCTCCATGTTGATGCATATAATAACTCAAGAACCGTGCATCATATTAAAATGTTTTACATATGTAGAATGCCTAGAATTTCATCTAGTTTCATATTATGCCACTTTAATCCATGTTTAAAATGTTTAAATTGCTGTTTGCATTTAATTTGCATAAGTGACTTGTTAAATGATTTATTTCATAACTAAATAACCGTAGCTTCGAATTAAATAAACTATATATGTAAATGGGGTAAAAAAATGCAGAGTTTAACATGGTGGCATTACTTTGCATGTTTAACAACTATAAAATATGGTTTAGGGCAGAACAGTAGCAAATTTGAAATATGCACATGGGGATTTTTCGGAATTGTTGTTCGTTGTTTCCGGCCTCATTTAAATTTCCTAAATGAGTAGTTTGCTTATGCTTCACCTCTTTCCATGTTTAACAACATTTAATATTGTTGGGTACCTAAACGGGAGTGAACTAAATATTTGAATGTGGTGTTTCATCAATATGCAACTCGTTGCATATTGAGCTCCACTTAATTTGTAGTGTTGTTTGTTGCACTTTTCCATGTCATGCCTCATTAAACCGGTCATTCATCATACTTGATTGTGCATCATGCCATGTTTATGCTTGTTTGTTTACCATGTTGTTTGCTTCTTTTCGGTTTTACTTCTTCTCGATAGTTCTGGTTATGTTGCGATTGTGAGGACCCGTTCGACTACATTGGTAGTCTACTTCATGGACTCATTCTTCTTCCTAGCGGGATTTCAGGCAAAATGACCGTCACCTTGGATCTCACTACTATCTTTGCTATTCTAGTTGTCTCGATGCTATCGCTATGTCGCGCTACCTGCCACTTGTTTATCAAGCCTCCCAATATGCCATGATAAGCCTCTAACATTTTCCACCTTCCTAGCAAACCGTTGTTTGGCTATGTTACCGCTTTGCTCAGCACCTCTTATAGCGTTGCTAGTTGCAGGTTGTTCCATGTTGGGACATGGATATCATGGGATATCACAATATGTCTTATTTAATTAATGCATCTATATACTTGGTAAAGGGTGGAAGGCTCGGCCTTTTGCCTGGTGTTTTGTTCCACTTTTGCCGCCTTAGTTTCCGTCATACCGGTGTTATGTTCCTTGATTTTGCATCCCTATCACGGTGAGGGTTTATGGGCCCCTCTTGATAGTTCGCTTTGAATAAACTCTTCCAGCAAGGCCAAACATTGGTTTTACCATTTGCCTAATAACAATTAAAACTTGCATAGGGACCCACCGGCACCTGAGGTCCCTTAATCAACCCCCCGGGCTAGTGCTCCTCATGAGTGTTGGTCCACCTACCTAGCAGTCGGCGGTGCCGCCTCAGGGCAAATGGATGGTATTTTGGCTACCGTCCAGTTAGCATAGACTGTGTTGTCCTGAGAACAAGATACGCGTGACTCCTATCGAGGTATCGATGCACCGGGTGGTCTTGCTGGTTTTGTTTTACCATTGTCGAAATGTCTTGTGCACCGGGATTCCGAGTCTGATCGGAGGGTCCCGAGATGGAGGATTGTCTCCGCGGATCGTGAGCTTTTCATGGGCTAAGTTGGGACACCCCTGCAGGGTTTAAACTTTCGAGAGCCACGCCCGCGGTTATGTGGTAGATGGGAATTTGTTAATATCCGATTTGTAGTGGACTTGAACTAAACTCACTTAAAATACACCAACCACGTGCGTAACCGTGACTATCTCTTTTTGAGTGAGTCGAGAAGAGAACAGGGTTTGGGTTATGTTTGAACGTAAGTAGTTCAGGATCACTTCTTGATCATTACTAGTTCACGACCGTTGTGTAGATTCTCATCTTACTCTTGGACTCATAAGTTAGCCACCATATAATGCTTAGTGTTGTTGCAACCTTACCACTTATCCATTCCATACCCATTAAGCTTTGCTAGTATTGATACCCACGGTAATGGGATTGCTGAGTCCTCGTGACTCACAGATTACTACAACAACAGTTGCTGGTTGATGGCAGCTGGAACTATGTCGGTATTTCCCTGGAGAGGGAGGGATGATGCAACACAGCGGCGGTAGGTATTCCCCTCATTTATAAACCAAGGTTATCAAACCAGTAGGAGAACCAAGCAACACAACATAAAAATCCCCTGCACACAAATAACAACACCTCACAACCCGACGTGTTAAAGGGGTTGCCAATCCCTTTCGGTTAACGGCGCCAGAAATTGGTGCGTGACGGTAAAAAGGTTGTAATAGATTGGATAAATAGATCGCAAATAAAATAAAGTGCATCAAAGTATTTTTGGTATTTTTGGTTTAATAGATCTGAAAATAAAAGCAAGGAAAAAGTAGATCGCAAAGGTAAATATATGAGAAATAAGACCCGGGGGCCGTAGGTTTCACTAGTGGCTTCTCTCAAGAAAAATAGCAAATGGCAGGTAAACAAATTACTGTTGGTCAATTGGTAGAACTTCAAATAATTATGACGATATCCAGGCAATGATCATTACATAGGCATCACGTCCAAGATTAGTAGAACGACTCCTGCCCACATCTACTACTATTACTCCACACATCGACCGCTATCCAGCATGCATCTAGTGTTTTAAGTTCATGAAAAAATGGAGTAATGCAATAATAACGATGACATGGTGTAGACAAGATCCATTTATCTATGTGGCGGTAGATATAGATCTTGTCTTTTTATCCTTAGTAGCAACGATACATACGTGTCGGTTCCCTTTCTGTCACTGGGGTCTAGCACCGTAAGACCGAACCCACTACCGGGCACCTCTTCCCATTGCAAGATAAATAGATCGAGTTGGCCAGACAAAACCCAAATATCTGAGAGGAAATACGAGGCTATAAGAGATCATGCATAAAAGAGATCAAAGAAACTCAAATACTTTCATGGATATAAAAACATAGATATGATCATAAACTCGAAGTTCATCAATCCCAACAAACACACCGCAAAAGAGTTACACATATGGATCTCCAAGAGACCATTGTATTGAGAATCAAGAGAGAGAGAGAGAGATGAGGTCATCTAGCTACTAACTACGGTCCCGAAGGTCTACAAAGAACTACTCACGCATCATCGAAGATGCACCAATGGAAGTGGTGAACCCCTCCGTGATGGTGTCTAGATTGGATCTACTGTTTCTGGACTCTGCGGTGGCTCAATGAATATTTCGTCGACTCCCCTAGGGTTCTAGGATTTTTGGGGTATTTTAGAGCAAAGAGGCGGTCCAGGGGGTACCCGAGGTGGGCACAATCCACCAGGGCGCGCCAAGGCCTGCCGGCGTGCCCTGGTGGGTTGTACCCTCCTCGGGACTCCCCCTAGGTGCAACTAGGCCCCATCCGCTTCCTTTTGTCCCATAAAAAATCATCGTAAAGTTTCGTGCCATTTGGACTCTGTTTGATATTGATTTCCTGCGATGTAAAAAACATGGAAAAAACAGGAACTTGCACTGGGCAGTATGTCAATAGGTTAGTACCAAAAAATGATATAAAATGACTATAAAATGATTATAAAACATCCAAGATTGATAATAAAACAGCATGGAACAATAATAAAATTATAGATACATTGGAGACGTATCAGCATCCCAAGCTTAACTCCTACTCGTCCTCGAGTGGGTAAGTGATAAAAACAGAATTTTTGATCTGGAGTGTTGTTCATCAAGTCATATCATATTATTTTCTTTATAGCATGGACATTTGGACTATTATGTGATTCAAAGCAATAGTCTAGTTTTGACATAATAATTTAGATACTCAAGCATATCAACAAGCAACTATGTCTTTCAAAATATCAATGCTAAAATAAGTTATCCCTAGCCCATCATGCTCAAACATTGATCCATTCATGAAACACAATCGAATATTAGCTACACCCAATACTTGAGCACGATCATATTGCCTCCTAGTTAGTGCTTTTATGAGAGAAGATGGAGACTCAAATTTCAAAATAAAAATTGTAAAAAGTAAAAGAAAGGCCCTTCGCAGAGGGAAGTGGGGATTTGTAGAGGTGCCAGAGCTCAAAGCGAAAAATTTGAGATAAAAACATTTTGGGGGGTGTATCCATCCCACCAACGAAAACGACTTAGAGTTCCGAACTCTTTCCATGCTAGATATGCCATAGGCGGTTCCCAAACAGAAAATAAAGTTTATTCCTTTTTCCACCATAACTTTCACTTTCCATGGCTAGCCGTATCCACGGGTGCCCTCCATACCAACACTTTCCAAGGAATTTATTATTTGACAACATAAAGTAAATTCATTTTTGTTTTTGCATTTCGGAACTAGGCATCCCTAATACATTTGCCTTACTCTCGTGCAATGACAAGTGAATAAACACTCATCTTGAGAATAACACACCTAGCATGGAAAATATTAGCCACCCCTCACCGTTCCGCGAGCGAAATAAACACACATAAGAGAAGTTTATTTTGAAAATTAGAGATGGCACATGCAAATTTGCTTAGAACGACAAAAGAATACTGCATATAGGTAGATATAGTGGACTCATGTGGCAAACTTGGTTTAAAGGATTTTGGGTGCACAAGTATAGGTCATACTTAGTGCAAAATGAAGCCTAGCAAAAGATTGGGTAGCGGCCAACCAAGAAACAAATAATCTCATAAGAAAGCATTAAGCATAATTAACACCGAATAATGCACCACAAGTAGGATATAATTTTCATTGCATGATTATTGACTTTCGTGCATGCATAGGGAATCACAAACCTTAACACCAATATTCTTACTAGAACACAATTACTCATCAACATAACTCACGTATCACATCATCATATCTCAAAACTATTACTAAGAATCAAGTTTATTTTGTACAAATGATCTTCATGACATTTCCTTTACTTTATCCTTCTTGGATATCTATCACTTTGGGACTAATTTTCATGTGTTGCTTTTCATAAGCTCAAACAAATATAAGTGAAGATCATGAGCATACCAGATTTTGTTTCTCTCAAAATAATTTAAGTGAAGCAAGAGACAATTTCTTCAAAATTTTACTAACTCTCAAATAAATCTAGGTGAAGAAAGAGAGCATTTCTTCAAAAATAATAAAGCACACCGTGCTCAAAAAGATATAAGTGAAGCACTAGAGCAAGTCCTAGCTCATAAAAGATTTAAGTGAAGCATAGAGAGCAATTCTAACAAGTCATGACATAATTTTGGCTCTCTCAAATAGGTGTGTCCATCAAGGATTGATAACTTAAAACACAAAATAAAACAAGCAAAGACACATATCATACAAGACGCTCCAAGCAAAACACATATCTTGTGATGAATAAAAATATAGTCTCGAGTAAAATACCGATAGTTGTTGGAAGAATGCGGGGATGCCACTCGGGGGCATCCCCAAGCTTAGTTGGTTCCTCATTCTTGGATAAAAGCTTGGGATGCCGGGGCATCCCCAAGCTTAGGCTCTTACATCCTGCCTTCATCCATCATAAGATAACCCAAAACTTGAAAACTTCAATCACACAAAACTCAACAAAACCTTCGTGAGATCCGTTAGTATAAGAATAATAAATCACTACTATGAGTGATGTATCAAACCAATTCATTTTTTTGTATTATATCTACTGTATTCCAACTTTTCTATGGCAAAAACTCAGCAAAGAAAACCATAGAGCCATCAAAATAAGCACACAACACAAAGAAAACAGAATGTGTCAAAACAGAAGAGTCTCTAGCAATCTGACTATTCTGGATACTTTTGTAACTCCAAAAACTCTGAAAAATTAGGACGACCTGAGAAATTTGTATATTGGTCTACTGCTATTGAAATGGGTATTTTATCACCCTCTAGTAAAAAAAAATTAATTTCGTGAGCGCACTTTTTGTTTTTTCAGCAAGATAAAACAACTATTGCCCAAGAAGGTCCTAAAGGCTTTACTTGGCACAAACACTAATTAAAACATAAAGAACACAAACATAACAGTATCATAATTGTGTAAACACACAAGAGCAAAAAGCGAAAAGCAAAAATAAATTTATTCATTGGCTTGCCTCCCAACAAGCGCTATAGTTTTACGCCCTTAGGTAGGCATAAAGCAAGGATCTAAGTTTTGTCATCTTTGGTTCGAGATCCATAAGATGCCCTCATGATTGATTCATAAGGTGGCCTGATTCTTGTTTTAGAAAGTGTTCTGTACCTTTCCTCAAAGGAAATTGGAACTTAATATTGCCTTCTTTCATATGAATCACAAAATCCACGCGCCCGGATCTCACCGTCATGTCCACCGTCCGAGCTCTGGTGAACCCAGCCACCTCAACCGAGACCCGTCTTCCCCGACGACCACCTCCTGCAAGACCCCTTCGTGCCGCCCCTCTCTTTTCCTTTTCTTTCTCCTCTGGTTCTTCTCCCTCCGCCCCATCACTCTCACCTCGTCTCCCTGCAGGAACCGAACAGCGCCGCCTCCTCCCAAACTGCCATGGCGCCCGAGGCCTCCTTTCAGGACCACCACCACTGCCATGGACAACCGCCGCCATCTTCTTCCTGGAGGTATGCCAACGCCGAAAGTTCCGCTGCCGGCTGCTTCCTCTTGTCAGAGATGAACGAGTGCTCGCCCGCGTATGTTGACCGCGCTCGCGTGGACCAGGCCTCGATCGCCTCCAGCCAAGCCGCCAAGGCCCAGCCCAGTAGCTAGCGTCCCGCGCCAGCAGGCCAACCCAGCAACGACCGGGCCAAGAGCCCATGGTGAGGCACCCACATCCTGTGCCCAGTTCACCCAGCAGATTCGTCCTGACTCATGTTTATTTCTCGTGGAGCGATTTAGTAATTATCCAGGAGTTTACAATTTTATAGAAAAACCCTCCTTGTTCATGCATATAATAACTCATGAACCGTGCATCATATTAAAATGTTTTACATCTGTAGAATGCCTAGAATTTCATCTAGTTTCATATTATGCCACTTTAATCTATGTTTAAAATGTTTAAATTGATGTTTGCATTTTATTTGCATAAGTGACTTTTTAAAATGATTTATTTCATAACTAAATAACCATAGCTCCGAATTAAATAAATTATATATGTAAATGGGGTAGAAAAATGCATAGTTTAACATGGTGGCATTACTTTGCATGTTTAACAACTCTAAAATATGGTTTAGGGAAGAACAGTAGAAAATTCAAAATATGCACATGGGGATTTTCCGGAATTGTTGTTCGTTGTTTCCGGCCTCATTTAAATTGCCTAAATGAGTAGTCTGCTTATGCTTCACCTGTTGCCATGTTTAACAACATTTAATATTGTTAGATACCTAAACGGGAGTGAACTAAATATTTGAATGTGTTGTTTCGTCAATATGCAACTCGTTGCATATTGAGCTCCACTTAATTTGTAGTGTTGTTTGTTGCACTTTGCCATGTCATGCCTCATTAAACCAGACATACATCATACTTGATTGTGCATCGTGCCATGTTTATGATTATTTGTTCACCATGTTGTTTGCTTCTTTCCGGTTATACTTCTTCTCGATTGTTCCGGTTACATTGCGATTGTGAGGACCCTTTCGACTACATAGGTTCGTCTACTTCATTGGACTCGTTCTTCTTCCTTGCAGGATTTCAGGCAAGATGACCGTCACCTTGGATCTCACCACTATCTTTCTAAGCTAGTTTTATCGATGCTATCGCTATGTCGTGCTACCTACCACTTGTTTATCAAGCCTCCCAATATGCCATGATAAGCCTCTAATATTTTCCACCTTCCTAGCAAACCAGTGTTTGGCCATCGTATTGCTTTGCTCAGCCCCTCTTATAGCGTTGCTAGTTGCAGGTTGTTCCATGTTGGGACATGGATATCATGGATGTCATGGGATATCACAATATCTCTTATTTAATTAATGCATCTATATACTTGGTAAAGGGTGGAAGGCTCGTCCTTTTGCCTGGTGTTTTGTTCCACTCTTGCCGCCTTAGTTTCCGTCATACCGGTGTAATGTTCCTTCATTTTTCATCCCTAACACGATGAGGGTTTATGGGCCCCTCTTGACAGTTCGCTTTGAATAAAACTCTTCTAGCAAGGCCCAACATTGGTTTTACCATTTGCCTAATAACAATTAAAACTTGCATAGGGACCCGCCAACACCCGAGGTCTCTTAATCAACCCCTTGGGCTAGTGCTCCTCATGAGTGTTGGTCCACCTACCTAACAGTCTGCGGTGCCACCACGGGGCAACTTGATGGTATTTTGGCTACCATCCACTTAGCATAGAGCGATTTTGTCCTGAGAACGAGATACAAGCGGCTCCTATCGGGGTATCGACGCACCGCGTGGTCTTGCTGGTTTTGTTTTACCATTGTCAAAATTTCCTGTGCACCGGGATTCCGAGTCTGATCGGAGGGTCTCGAGATGGAGGATTGTCTCCGCGGATCGTGAGCTTGTCATGGGATAAGTTGGGACACCCCTGCAGGGTTTAAACTTTTGAGAGTCGTGCCCGCGGTTATGTGGCAGATGGGAATTTGTTAATATCCGGTTGTAGTGGACTTGAACTAAACTCAATTAAAATACACCAACCGCGTGTGTAACTGTCTCTTTTCGAGTGAGTCTAGAAGAGAACATGGTTTGGGTTATTTTTGAACGTAAGTAGTTCGGGATCACTTCTTGATCATTTCTAGTTCACGAACATTGCGTAGATTCTCATCTTACTCTTGGACTCGTAACTTAGCCACCATATAATGCTTAGTGCTGCTGCAACCTTACCACTTATCCATTCGATACCCATTAAGCTTTGCTAGTCTTGATACCCATGGTAATGGGATTGCTGAGTCCTCGTGACTCACATATTACTACAACAACAGTTGCATGTTATGCGAAGCTTTGATGTGAGAGTGATGCTTGCTTGCTTTTGGAGTTCCTCTTCTTCTTCGATCAAGGGATAGGTTCGAGGTCAGGGAACCTGGGATTAGCAGGGTGGATGTCGTTCTTCTTTTTGTTTGGTTTCATCCATAGTCGGATCCTGCTCTTCTATATGATGATTGCTATGTATTGATGAACTGTTATATTCATGTTGTAGCTTGTGACAAGTGTAAGCCTTTATCTTGTATTCTCATCTATTCAGTACATGGTATGTTGTAATGATATCCACCTTGCTATGCGCTCGAAATGCAATTGTGCCCCGATCATGAATTCATCATGTGATTGGGATAGAATCGCATCTTGGGTGCTACAAGTTGGTATCAGAGCCTTACCAACCTTAGGAGCCCCCTTGATTGATCGAACAGCTGCCGTTGCTAAGTCTAGAAGAAAACTATTTGAGTCTAGTTATATCAGAGAGTAGGAATTCTTTTTACTCCTTATCCTCTTCGTAGCTCTAGAGAGGACTCCTGACATAGATGTTTTGACTTCACTCTCCTATTTTTCACTCAATTATTTTTAGGATCACGCGGGTATTGTTAGATCATTGCGATATCATTGTGACAGTAATTCTGTCTTGGTGCCTCCTGACATTTAGGGGTTGTGGCAGTGTCCCGAGGAGTTGAGCTCCAAGGTGTTTTTGTCATAGTGCTTATCATTTCTGTTCCAGAATACCAGAGGACGCCGTCCTCGAAAACGCTTCTATACACTTTGTGGTGAGAGTACTTTGACGACACCCAGTACTAGGGAGAGCGATCAGATGTATTGCCACATCTAGTATATCGGATTTTTTCGAAGGTCTGAGGTACACAATTTCTGAAGGTTTCTTGGTTATGTGTTGAAGGATGGATACAGTTGGGGCGTAGGGCTTGTTAGTTGTGTGCGATATTTGTGCCTCCATGTATCCCCAACACCAGATTGCATAACCAGAAAGTTTTGGGAGTTCATAGGTGGGAATTCAAGTAGTTACCTAGGTTTATCCTTCCAACAAATGCATGATGGGTTATGTATTTGTTTCCGGCTACTTTGGCAAGTCAAATCCTTTGTTTTGTTTTGAGTTGTGGTATTTGAGTTGCTTCAATGTCAAGTGTTGAATCCGTACCTTTCCTAAGCGGTGTTATCATATTTCTATGTGAATACTAATCCTTCTTGATCATCGAGGTTGTCATGTTAATTATTTTCCAACCAGCGTGCTTCTCTTCAAGTGGATCCGATCATTTCAACATTCGCGGGATCAATTATAAGTTTCTCAACGGTGGTTGTTTCATCCGTACCAACTTGTCTTTGTTTTTCCCCCCCCCCCCCCCTTTTTTTTTAAGGATTCAGATTTCATAATCATTTATCCTTTTATTTGTGAGAAGTCTCTTCAGTCTTTTCTTTCAATGTTCTTATGCGGTGATTCTCAGGAAGATGCTAAGGAAGCTTCAAGTTTATCATTCTTCATTCTTGTATTCTTTTCCGGTGGATTCAATTCAAGTTGTAGGTGTTGATCTTATCCCCTTCCTCATTTCAAGTGCTTTCTTATGCCGGTGTATCTCTTAGTCATTCACCTCTACTAGTCATATCCGGAGTGTTGAAGATATCTCAGAAGATTCAAGTTTCCATTCTTAATCCTTTCAAGCTATTTCGAGGTTCTTACCTTATTCAAGCCATTTAATTCAACCGGTGCATTCTCTCTTTAGAAATCGTTCAACGATGTTTTCTTTTGAGTGGGCCCTAACCCACAGGTCCTTTCCCAGGATCTTACCTGACTCTTCTAAATTTTTCGGAGCTATTCTCAAATTCTTTTTGAAAGTTTGACGTAAGAATGAATTATCATCAGTCATATATATATATATATATAGATATATATAGATATATATGTCTTTCTCCAAGATCTTTCCAATTCTTTTCATTGCTGGTTCAACCTTTCTATTCTTCATTCCAGAGTACCTCAACAAGTCATTGTGGTGTTTCTCATCGTCATTCTCAGCTTTTGAAGACATCATGGTTCTAGCTTGATGCCATCCTCGCAATTATTTTCGATTGTGAGAAATTCTTTTCATACCCATCCGAAGCATTTCAGGAGTTGTTCTCATTTCTATATCATCTGAAGGCCATCATTTTGGAAGATTCTCTTCATTCTATGTTTTTAGCTATCGGTCTCCAAATCTCACCGGTGCATCGTTCAAGTATTCTCTAGTTAGCTTGTCATCTCTTCATTCTCTTGTATCTAAATTCCCTCAAGTGTCTTCATTCATTTTTTTAATTCTTCCCAGTGATTCGTTCTCTTTTCTTCATTTGTTTCAATACTTACGGTGGTTTGTTCAAGACTTCTCTTTCGTTGTTATCATATCAATTCATTTGTTTTTTCAATCCTACCAGTGGTTCGTTTAAGACCTTCCCAAGTTTGCGTTATATCTTTCCTCAATCCTTTTCAACGGGAATAAGTAGTATGCCAAATCCATTGCTTGTCATCAATTTAATTTGATGAAGGATAAGCATACAATAAATCTTATTCTTATTTCCTCGAAGTGATTCATCTTTCTTTTTGGAGTTGTTCATCATATCACATTCTCGGTTCGAGATGATTCATCTTTTCTTTTTGGAGTTCCAAGCTCTCTTAATTATCTCGTCGCGAAGCTTCATCTAAATCATTGCAAGGCTTCACCTTGTGTTTTCAACTTCTCTTTCTTTCTAGCATCCTTTTAATACCAGAGTTCTTCATGGAGGCTCTACATGGTGGTTCGTCAAGGATTCCTTTCATTCTTCAATTGTTCTTCAAGATTTCTCTTGAAGTTAAGATCCGCCAACCTATACTCTAAAATAAACATGGTGCTCAACACATGTTTTGTTTTGAGGAGTTCAAGTATTCTTCATCTTGCATTCCGAAGTGCAATTCTTTCTCTCTTACCTTCATGATTCAAGTTGTCAAGAATGAGATATTTTAAATCCATCATTTTCTCTTCGTTCAGGAGATCGTTTCAACCTATCAATCCCTCCATTGGAGTTATCTTGGTAAAGATTTCACCTAAAGCCTTCACTAAGGAATGTTGCCAATTATGGTGCTTATTAATGATCTAAGTTTCCTCCTATTCTCGTGGTGAAAGAAGTTTTTCATCTCTTCATTGTTCACAATCAATCATTGTTTTTGTTGGTGGCAGAATTTCACCTTAATTTTGAGTTGTTTTCCATAAGCCCACAACAAGCTTATCCCTTTTCGTTGTTGATTTTTCAACAACTCAGTTCAATCCTTCTTTGTAAGAATGCTCTATCAAATTCATTTGAGGTGGAACATGTTATTGTCTTCTCCGTTCTTTTCATTCCATCCATTCTTTTGTTCCATAGGAATTTTGTTGTTGCTCTCGTTAAGTATCTTCCCATCTTGTCAAGTTAATGTTCTATTCATTCCATGTCAACCGGAGTGTTGTCAAAATTATGTCATGCTTGTTCCCTGGCTATCTCGTTATACTAGTGTGGTTTCATATTCTTTTGGTTCGTTAAGCTCTTGTTTCATGTCTTTCAACCCACAAGGTTCTCACAATGTTCCTTGTTCCTCTTTTCTAACGGAGCTTTTCAATCTCATTCATCTCCGTTGTACTCTTTCTTTTAAGTTGTCCAACCTCTCAAGGTTCGTGGTTTCACTCGTTTGTCAAAGAAGCAACTTTGTTTTACCTCTTCCTCTTCCGTTTCTCTCCGATGCAATCCCTAGATCTTAGGGCGAGATCTCTTGTAAGTGGAGGAGTGTTGTGACACCCCGAGACCGACGCTCCAGATGCCTTCCATGTTTTGCGTGTCAGCTGTGTTATTATTGGTTTGTTGCATTTCATCATGGCATCATGCGCATTGCATCTGCATGTTTTCATAAAACTTGCATTCGCTCGTAGTTCTCGCTTCTTCTTTGTCTCTGTTGACCTTCTCTCAAACCAACCAGACCATTCTCTTCTCTCTTGTCTCCTCCGTGGCCTTTTGTCAGACCTTGTTGTCTTTGATTTCCCCTCTCGTCTAAACGTCCAACCTCCCTGCACATTGCACAGACCCCCTCGCGTGCATGTCCGAAACTTCCCTGAACCCGAACCGTCCGGTCATGACCAGTGGATCCGGATCATCCCCAAACATCCCTAAACTATCTCCGCTTCTTTGTTGGACTCTCCTAGCCTATTTTTATCGAACCATCTGATTTTGATTAGAGGGAATAGCTACCCCCTAAAACCTAGCCACTTGCTATATAACCAGACCAAACCCTAAAATCTAGGGGAGCTGTCCCATCGACCATGTCACCGCCGCCACTCCACCTCCCACATCGGGATCCCCTCATCGATCTCCTTCGATCCCCTCGCCCAACCAACCACCGTGCGCCAGCCTCCTGCTTCCATCGAGATCCATCCCGATCCACCCACATCCTCTCCCTAAAATTCCCCATCAGGCCAATCCCGCAGCCTCCTCCCGATCCACCAGCCAGCCACCACCAAGTCCTCCTCCTTGCCTCGATCAAGACCACAAGAGAGGAGCTCCTCCTTTGCTTTCTCCTCGAGCCCACAGCAACAGCACAGTGCCCGAGCACTCCTCACCTCATCGGTGCACCACGCCTCCATTCTGGTGCCAGGAATGAAACCCCCATGCCCGGATCTCACCGCCGTGTCAACCGTCCGACCTCCAGTGAACCCAACCGCCTCGACCGAGACCTGTCTTCCCCGACGACCACCTCCTGCAAGACTCGTTCGCGCCGCCCCTCTCTTTTCCTTTTCTTTCTCCTCTGGTTCTTCTCCCTCCGCCCCATCGCTCTCTGATACGTATCCATCGTATCTACTTTTTCTCACACTTTTCCTCTTGTTTTGGACTCTAATTTGCATGATTTGAATGAAACTAACCCCAGACTGACGCTATTTTCAGTAGAACTACCATGGTGTTGTCTTTGTGTAGAAATAAAAGTTCTCGGAATGGAACGAAACTTTGTGAGGATTTTTTATATCAATAATAAGAATTACTGGAGCCAAGGCCCACGAGAGAGGGGCCCCTAGGTGGGCACAACCCACCAGGGTGCGCCCCCTTCTCCTGGCGCGCCCAGGTGGGTTGTACCCACCTGGTGGCCCCACAGACGACCCTCCTGATACGATAAAATCACATATTTCCAAAAAAAATCAGGGAGAAAGAATTATCACGATCCACGAGACAGAGCCACCGCCAAGCCCTGTTCTTCCTCGGGAGGGCAGATCTAGAGTCTGTTTGGGGCTTCGGATAGGGGGATCTTCATTCTTCGTCATCACCAACCCTTCTCCATCGCCAATTCCATGATGCTCCCCACTGGGAGAGAGTAATTCCTTCGTAGGCTCACTGGTCGGTGAGGAGTTGGATGAGATTCATCATGTAATCGAGTTAGTTTTGTTAGAGCCTGATCCCTACTATCCACTATGTTCTTAGATTGATGTTGCTATGACTTTGCCATGCTTAATGCTTGAGACTTTGGGCCCATGTGCCATGATTTCAGATCTGAACCGTTTATGTTATCATCATTATATCCATGTTCTAGATCTGATCTTGCAAGTAATAGTCACCTACTGCGGTTATGATCCGACAACCCCGGAGTGACAACAACCGGGCCCACTCTCGGTGATGACCGTAGCTTGAGGAGTTGATGTATTCACTATGTGTTAATGCTTTGTTCCGATTCTCTATTAAAATGAGGCCTTAATATCCCTTAGTTTCCAATATGGACCCCGCTGCTACGGGAGGGTAGGACAAAAGATGTCACGCAAGTTCTTTTAATAAAGCACGTATGACTATTTATGGAATACATGCCTACATTATATCGATGAACTGGAGCTAGTGTCGTATCGCCCTAGGTTATAGCTGTCTCATGATGAATATCATCCAAAAAGTCACTGATGCAATGCCTACGAACTTTTCATTATTGTTACTACTAAGTTACCGCTGCTATCATCACTGTTACACTTGCTACAAAATTACTGCTATCATTGTTACTGTTACCATTGCTGCTGTCAATATTATCAAAACTATCATATTACTGTGCTACTGATTACTAGCCATAGATAATTAATCTCCAGGTGTGGTTGAATTGACAACTCAGCTGCTAATACCTTCAAATATTCTTTGGCTCCCCTTGTGTCGAATCTATAAATTTGGGTTGAATACTCTACCCTTGAATATTGATGCGATCCCCTATACTTGTGTGTTATAACTCTCACCTCGTCTCCCTGCACGAACCGAACAACGTTGCCTCCTCCGAACCACCATGGCGCCGAGGCCTCCTTGCAGGACCACCATCGTCGCCATGCACAACCGCCACCATCTTCTTCCCGGAGGTCCGCCGACGCCGGAAGTTCCACTGCCGCCGGCTTCCTCTCGTCAGAGACGAACGAGCGCTCGCCCACGTGCATTGACCATGCCCGCGTGGACCAGGCCTCGATCGCCTCCAGCCAAGCCGCCAAGGCCCAGCCCAGCAGCCCGCGAGAGCAGGCCAACCTAGCACCGACTGGGGCAAGAGCCCATGATGAGGCACCCACATCCTGTGCCCAGTCCGCCCAGCAGATTCGGACTAACTCATGTTTATTTCCCTCGGAGCGATTTAGTAATTATCCAGGAGTTTACAGTTTTGCAGAAAAACCCTCCATGTTCATGCATATAATAACTAATGAACCATGCATCATATTAAAATGTTTACATATGTAGAATGCCTAGAATTTCATCTAGTTTCATATTATGCCACTTTAATCCATGTTTAAAATGTTTAAATTGATGTTTGCATTTAATTTGCATAAATGACTTGTTAAAATGATTTATTTCATAACTAAATAATCGTAGCTCTGAATTAAATAAACTATATATGTAAATGGGGTAGAAAATGCATAGTTTAACATGGTGGCATTACTTTGCATTTTTTACAACTCTAAAATATGGTTTAGGGCAGAACAGTAGCAAATTCGAAATATGCACATGGGGATTTTTTGGAATTGTTGTTCGTTGTTTCCGGCTTCATTTAAATTGCCTAAATGAGTAGTTTGCTTATGCTTCACCTCTTGCCATGTTTAACAACATTTAATATTGTTGGGTACCTAAATGGGAGTGAACTAAATATTTGAATGTGGTGTTTCGTCAATATGCAACTCGTTGCATATTGAGCTCCACTTAATTCGTAGTGTTGTTTGTTGCACTTTGCCATGTCATGCCTCATTAAACCGGACATGCATCATACTTGATTGTGCATCGTGCCATTTTTATGCTTGTTTGTTTACCATGTTGTTTGCTTCTTTCCGGTTGTACTTCTTCTCAATAGTTCTGGTTATGTTGCAATTGTGAGGACCCGTTCGACTACATTGGTTCGTCTACTTCATGGACTCGTTCTTCTTCCTAACGGGATTTCAGGCAAGATGACCGTCACCTTGGATCTCACTACTATCTTTGCTATGCTAGTTGTCTCGATGATATCGCCATGTCGCGCTACCTACCACTTGTTTATCAAGCCTCCCAATGTGCCATGATAAGCCTCTAACATTTTCCACCTTCCTAGCAAACCGTTGTTTGGCTATGTTACCGCTTTGCTCAGCCCCTCTTATAGCGTTGCTAGTTGCAAGTTGTTCCATGTTGGGACATGGATATCATGGGATATCACAATATCTCTTATTTAATTAATGCATCTATATACTTGGTAAAGGGTGGAAGGCTCGGCCTTTTGCTTGTTGGTTTGTTCCACTTTTGCCGCCTTAGTTTCCGTCATACCGGTGTTATGTTCCTTGATTTTACGTCCCTATCACGATTATGGTTTATGGGCCCCGCTTGACAGTTTGCTTTGAATAAAACTCTTCCAGCAAGGCCAAACATTGGTTTTACCGTTTGCCTAATAACAACTAAAACTTGCATAGGGACCCGCGGGCACCCGAGGTCTCTTAATAAAACCCCCGGGCCAGTGCTCCCCATGATTGTTGGTTCACCTACCTAGCAGTCGGCGGTGCCGCCTCGGGGCAACTCGATGGTATTTTGGCTATCGTCCACTTAGCATAGACGGTGTTGTCCTGAGAACGAGATACGCGCGGCTCCTATCGGGGTATCGACGCACCGGGTGGTCTTGCTGGTTTTGTTTTACCATTGTCGAAATTTATTATGCACCGGGATTCCGAGTCTGAACGGAGGGTCCCGAGATGGAGGATTTTCTCCGTGGATCGTGAGCTTGTCATGGGCTAAGTTGGGACACCCCTGCAGGGATTAAACTTTTGAGAGCCGTGCCCGAAGTTATGTGGCAGATGGGAATTTTTTAATATCTGGTTGTAGTGGACTTGAACTAAACTCACTTAAAATACAGCAACCGCGTGCGTAACCGTGTCTGTCTATTTTTGAGTGAGTCGAGAAGAGAACACGGTTTGGGTTATGTTTGAACGTAAGTAGTTTAGGATCACTTCTTGATCATTACTAGTTCGCGACCGTTGCGTAAATTCGCATCTTACTCTTGGACTCGTAAGTTAGCCACCATATAATGCTTAGTGCTGCTGCAACTTTACCACTTAGGCATTGCATACCCATTAAGCTTTGCTAGTCTTAATACCCATGGTAATGGAATTGCTGAGTCCTCGTGACTCACAGATTACTACAACAATAGTTGCAGGTTGATGGCAGCTGGAACTACGTCAGTATTTCCCCGGAGAGGGAGGGATGATGCGGCACATTGGTGGTAGGTATTTCCCTCAGTTATGAAACCAAGCTTATCGAACCAGTAGGAGAACCAAGCAACACAATGTAAACAACCCCTGCACACAAATAACAACACCTCACAACCCGACGTGTTAAAGGGGTTGTCAATACCTTTCGGGTAACAGCGCCAGAAATTGGTGTGTGACGGTAAAAAGGTTGTAATAGATTGGATAAATAGATCACAAATAAAATAAAGTGCAGCAAAGTATTTTTGTATTTTTGGTTTAATAGATCTAAAAATAAAAGCAAGGAAAAAGTAGATTGCAAAGGCAAATATATGAGAAATAAGACCCGGGGGCCGTAGGTTTCACTAGTGGCTTCTCTCAAGAAAAATAGCAAACGGTGGTTAAACAATTTACTGTTGGGAAATTGATAGAACTTCAAATAATTATGACGATATCTAGGCAATGATCATTACATAGGCATCACATCCAAGATTAGTAGACCGACTCCTGCCTGCATCTACTACTATTACTCCACACATCGACCGCTATCTAGCATGCATCTAGTGTATTAAGTTCATGAAAAAACGGAGTAATGCAATAAGAACGATGACATGATGTAGACAAGATCTGTTTATCTATATGGCGGTAGATATAGATCTCATTTTTTATCCTTAGTAGCAACGATACATACGTGTCGGATCCCTTTCTGTCACTAGGATCAAGCACCGTAAGATCGAACCCACTACCGGGCACCTCTTCCCATTGCTAGATAAATAGATCAAGTTGGCCAGACAAAACCCAAATATCAGAGAAGAAATACGAGGCTATAAGAGATCATGCATAAAAGAGATCAAAGGAACTCAAATACTTTCATGGATATAAAAACATAGATCTGATCAAAAACTCGAAGTTCATCGATCCCAACAAACACACCGCAAATGAGTTACATCATATGGATCTCCAAGAGACCATTGTATTGAGAATCAAGAGAGAGAGTTGAAGCAATCTAGCTACTAACTACGGACCCGAAGGTCTACAAAGAACTACTCACGCAACATCGGAGATGCACCAATGGAAGTGGTGAACCCCTCTGTGATGGTGTCTAGATTGGATCTGGTGTTTCTGGACTCTGCGGCGGCTGGATGAATATTTCGTTGACTCCCCTAGGGTTCTAGGATTTTTGGGGTATTTTTAGAGCAAAGAGGCGGTCCAGGGGGTACCCGAGGTGGGCACAACCCACCAGGGCGCGCTAGGGCCTTCTAGCGCGCCCTGGTGGGTTGTCCCCACCTTCAGACTCCCCCAGGTGCAACCAGGGCCCATTTGCTTCCTTTTGGCCCATAAAAAATCATCGTAAAGTTTTGTGCCATTTGGACTCCGTTTGATATTTATTTCCTATGATTTAAAAAACATGGAAAACAGGAACTTGCACAAGGCACTATGTCAATAGGTTAGTACCAAAAAAATGATATAAAATGATTATAAAACATCCAAGATTGATAATAAAACAGCATGGAACAATAAAAAATTATAGACACATTGGATACGTATCAGCATCCCCAAGCTTAACTCCTACTCGTCCTCGAGTAGGTAAGTGATAAAAACAGAATTTTTGATGTGGAATGTTGTTCATCAAGTCATATTATATTCTTTTCTTTATAGCATGGACATTTGGACTTTTATGTAATTCAAAGCAATAGTCTAGTTTTGACATAATCATTTAGATACTCAAGCATATAAACAAGCAACCATGTCTTTCAAAATATCAATGCTAAAATAAGTTATCCCTAGCCCATCATGCTAAAACATTGATCCATTCATGAAACACACTCGAATATTAGCTACACCTAGTACTTGAGCATGATCATATTGCCTCCTAGTTGGTGCTTTTATGAGAGAAGATGGAGACTCAAATTTCAAAATAAAAATTGTAAAAAGTAAAAGAAAGGCCCTTCGCAGAGGGAAGTGGGGATTTGTAGAGGTGCCAGATCTCAAAGCGAAAAATTTGAGATAAAAACATTTTGGGGGGTGTATCCATCCCACCAACGAAAACGACTTAGAGTTCCGAACACTTTCCATGCTAGATATGCCATAGGCGGTTCCCAAACAGAAAATAAAGTTTATTCCTTTTTCCACCATAACTTTCACTTTCCATGGCTAGCCGTATCCACGGGTGCCCTCCATACCAACACTTCCCAAGGAATTTATTATTTGACAACATAAAGTAAATTCAATTTTGTTTTTGCATTTCGGAACTGGGCATCCCTAATACCTTTGCCTTACTCTCGTGCAATGACAAGTGAATAAACACTCATCTTGAGAATAACACACCTAGCATGGAAAATATTAGCCACCCCTCACCGTTCCGCGAGTGAAATAAACACACATAAGAGAAGTTTATTTTGAAAATTAGAGATGGCACATGCAAATTTGCTTAGAACGACAAAAGAATACTGCATATAGGTAGATATAGTGGACTCATGTGGCAAACTTGGTTTAAAGGATTTTGGGTGCACAAGTATAGGTCATACTTAGTGAAAAATGAAGCCTAGCAAAAGATTGGGTAGCGACCAACCAAGAAACGAATAATCTCATAAGAAAGCATTAAGCATAATTAACACCGAATAATGCACCACAAGTAGGATATAATTTTCATTGCATGATTATTGACTTTCGTGCATGCATAGGGAATCACAAACCTTAACACCAATATTCTTACTAGAACACAATTACTCATCAACATAACTCACGTATCACATCATCATATCTCAAAACTATTACTAAGAATCAAGTTTATTTTGTACAAATGATCTTCATGACATTTCCTTTACTTTCTCCTTCTTGGATATCTATCACTTTGGGACTAATTTTCATGTGTTGCTTTTCATAAGCTCAAACAAATATAAGTGAATATCATGAGCATAACAAATTTTCTTTCTCTCAAAATAATTTAAGTGAAGCAAGCGAGAATTTCTTCAAAATTTTACTAACTCTCAAATAAATCTAAGTGAAGCAAGAGAGAATTTATTCAAAAATAACAAAGCACACCGTGCTCAAAAAGATATAAGTGAAGCACTAGAGCAAGTCCTAGCTCATAAAAGATTTAAGTGAAGAATAGAGAGCAATTCTAACAAGTCATGACATTATTTTGGCTCTCTCAAATAGGTGTGTCCATCAAGGATTGATAACTTAAAACTCAAAATAAAACAAGAAAAGACACATATCATACAAGACGCTCCAAGCAAAACACATATCATGCAATGAATAAAAATATAGTCTCGAGTAAAATACCGATAGTTGTTGGAAGAAAGCGGGGATGCCACTCGGGGGCATCCCCAAGCTTAGTTGGTTGCTCATTCTTGGATAATAGCTTGGGATGCCAGGGCATCCCCAAGCTTAGGTTCTTACATCCTTCCTTCATCCATCGTAAGATAACCCAAAACTTGAAAACTTCAATCACACAAAACTCAACAAAACCTTCGTGAGATCCGTTAGTATAAGAATAATAAATCACTACTATAAGTGTTGTATCAAACCAATTCATATTTTGTTTTTGTATTATATCTACTGTATTCCTACTTCTCTATGGCAAAAACTCATCAAAGAAAACCATAGAGCCATCAAAATAAGCACACAAGACAAAGAAAACAGAACAGTCTGTAGAAATCTGACTATTTTGAATACTTCTGTAACTCCAAAAACTCTGAAAAATTAGAACGACCTGAGAAAATTTTATATTGATCTACTGCAATTTAAATGGGTATTTTATCGCTCTCTGGTAAAAAACAAAAATTAATTTCGTGAGCGCAAACTTTCTGTTTTTTCAGCAAGATAAAACAACTATTGCCCAAGAAGGTCCTAAGGGCTTTACTTGACACAAACACTAATTAAAACATCCCGAACAGTCTCTAGATCAGCCCTCCCGAGAGAGATTAGGGCTTGGCGGTGGCTCCGTATCGTAAAACGCGATGAATCCTTCTTCCATATTTTTTTCTCCCTGAACGTGAATATATAGAGTCGGAGTTGAGGTCGGTGGAGCATCAGGGGGCCCATGAGGCAGGGGGATGCACCCCCACCCTTGTGGACAGGGTGTGGGTCCCCTGACGTTGATTCTTTCGCCAGTATTTTTTATATATTCCAAAAATATTCTCCGTGAAGTTTCAGTTCATTCCAAGAACTTTTATTTCTTCACAAAAATAACACCATGGCAATTCTGCTGAAAATAGCGTCAGTCCGGGTTAGTTCCATTCAAATCATGCAGGTTAGAGTCCAAAACAAGGTCAAAAATGTTCGGAAAAGTAGATACGATGGATACGTATCAACCCCCCAAGCTTAAACCTTTGCTTGTCCTCTAGCAATTCAGTTGACAAACTGAAAGTGATAAAGAAAAACTTTTACAAACTCTGTTTGATCTTGTTGTTGTAAATATGTGAAGCCAGCATTCAAGTTTTCAGCAAAGATTATGAACTAACCATATTCAAACTAACACTTAGGTCTCATATTTACTCATATCAATGGCATAATCAACTAGAGAGTAATAATAATAAATCTCGGATGACAACACTTTCTCAAAACAATCATAATATGATATAACAAGATGGTATCTCGCTAGCCCTTTCTTAGACTGCAAAAGATAAATGCAGAGCACCTCTAAAGATCCAGGACTGACTAAACATTGTAATTCATGGTAAAAGAGATCTAGTCACAGTCATACTCAATGTAAACTAATAGTAATGCATGCAAATGACAGCGCTGCTCTCCAACTGGTGCTTTTTAATAAGAGGGTGATGACTCAACATAAAAGTAATTAGATAGGCCCTTCGAAGAGGGAAGCAGGGATTTGTAGAGGTGCCAGAGCTCGATTTTTGAAATAGAGATAAATAATATTTTGAGTGGTATACTTTCATTATCAACATAACAACCGAGAGATCTCGATATCTTCCATGCTACACACATTATAGGAGGTTCCCAAACAGAATGGTAAAGTTTATACTCCCCCACCACCAACAAACATCAATCCATGGCTTGTCCGAAACAACGGGTGCCTCCTACTAACAACAATCCCGGGGGAGTTTTGTTTGCAACTATTTTAATTTAAGCATGGGACCGGGCATCCCGGTTACCAGCCATTTTCTCATGAATGAGGAGCGCAGTCCACTCCTCTTGAGAATAACCCACCTAGCATGGAAGATATAGACAACCCTAGTTGATAGATGAGCTATTCGAGCATACAAAATAGAATTTCATTTGAAGGTTTAGAGTTTGGCACATACAAATTTACTTGGAACGACAGGTAGATACTGCATATAGGAAGGTATGGTGGACTCATATCGAATAACTTTGGGGTTTATGGAAGTGGATGCACAAGCAGTATTCCCGCTTAGTACAAGTGAAGGCTAGAAAGAGACTGGGAAGCGACCAGCGAGAGAGCGGCAACAGTCATGAACATGCATTAAAATTAATCAACATTGAATACAAGCATGAGTAGGATATAATTCACCATGAACATAAACATCGTGGAGGCTATGTTGGTTTTGTTTCAACTACATGCGTGAACATGTGCCAAGTCAAGCCACTCAAATCGTTCAAAGGAGGATACCACCCTATCATACCACATCACAACCATTTTAATAGCATGTTGGCATGCAAGGTGAACCATTATAAACTCCTAGCTAATTAAGCATGAGAAGAGCAACTATAATCTCTAATTGTCATTGCAAACATGTTTCATTCATAATAGGCTGAATCAGGAACAATGAACTAATCATATTTACAAAAACAAGATACGTCAAGTTCATACCAGCTTCTCTCATCTCAATCAGTCAATCATATATTGTCATTATTGCCTTTCACTTGCACGACCGAACGGTGTGGATAATAATAATAGTGCACGTGCATTGGACTAAGCTGGAATCTGCAAGCATTCAATACAAGGGAGAAGACAAGGTAATATGGGCTCCTGGTTAGATTAACAATAATTCATATGGGAGCCACTCAACATTTTCATCATGGTCTTCTCCTCTCGACCCCCAAAGAAAAGAAAAGAAACAAAACTATTTACACGGGAAAGCTCCCAACAAGCAAAAGAAGAACGAGAAATATTTTTGGGTTTTCTTTTAATTACTACTACTACAGGCATGAAAGTAAACTAGCTACAAGCTACAACTAATTTTTTTGTTTTTATTAAGGTTTTTCAAACACACAAGAAGAAGGCTTATAATAGAAAATAAACTAGCATGGATAGTACAATGAAAAAGTATGAGCACCGACAACGAGAATGAGTGTGTGAACATGAATGTAATGTCGGTGAGAAATACGTACTACCCCAAGCTTAGGCTTTTGGCCTAAGTTGGTCTATGCCCATGGATCAAAGTGGTCCCTGTTGGGGAACACAGTAATTTTTAAAAAAAAATCCTACGCGCATGGAAGATCATGGTGATGCATAGCAACGAGTGGGGAGAGTATCGTCTACATGCCCTCGTAGACCGTAAGCGGAAGTGTTATGACAACGTGATTGATGTAGTCGTATGTCTTCACGATCGACCGATCTAGCACCAAAGGTACGACACCTCCGCCATCTGCACACGTTCATCTCGGTGACGTCCCGCGAACTCAAGATCCAGTAGAGCTTCGAGGGAGAGTTTCGTCAGCACGACGGCATGATGACGGTGATGATGATGCTACCAGAATAGGGCTTCGTCAAAGCACCGCTACGATATAACTGAGGTGGATTATGGTGGAGGGGGCACCGCACACGGCTAAAAGATCAATGATCAACTTGTGTGTCCATTGGGGTGCCCCCTCCCCCGTATATAAAGGAGTGGAGGAGGGGGAGGGCCGGCCCTCTACTATGGCGCGCCCTGGGGAGTCCTACTCCCACTGGGAGTAGGATTCCCCCCTTCCATGTAGTAGGAGTAGGAGAGAAGGAAGGGGAAGAAAGAAGAGAAGGAAGGAGGGGGCGCCACCCCTCCCCCTAGTCCAATTGATACTAGTCCTTGGGGGGCACGCAGCCTGCCCTAGGCAGCCCCTCTCTCTCCCCTAAAGCCCAATGAGGCCCATATACTCCCCGGCGAATTCCCGTAACTCTCCGGTACTCCGAGAAATACCCGAACCACTCAGAACCTTTCCAATGTCCGAATATAGCCTTCCAATATATTGATCTTTACATCTCGAACATTTCAAGACTCCTCGGCATGTCCCTGATCTCATCCGGGACTCTGAACAACCTTCGGTACATCAAAACACATAAACTAATAATACCGATCATCACCAAACGTTAAGCGTGCGGACCCTACGGGTTCGAGAACTATGTAGACATGACCGAGACTCATCTCCAGTCAATAACCAATAGCGGAACCTAGATGCTCATATTGGCTCCCACATTTTCTACGAAGATCTTTGTCGGTCAAACCGCATAACAACATATGTTGTTCCCTTGGTCATTGGTATGTTACTTGCCCAAGATTGATCGTCGGTATCTCAATCCCTAGTTTAATCTCGTTACCTGCAAGTCTCTTTACTCGTTCCGTAATGCATCATCCCGCAACTAACTCATTATTCACATTGCTTGCAAGGCTTATAGTGATGTGCATGACCGAGAGGGCCCAGAGATACCTCTCCGACAATCGGAGTGACAAATCCTAATCTCGATCTATGCCAACTCAACAAGTACCATCGGAGACACCTGTAGAGCACCTTTATAATCACCCAGTTACGTTGTGACGTTTGGTAGCACACAAAGTGTTCCTCCGGTATTCGGGAGTTGCATAATCTCATAGTCAGAGGAACATGTATAAGTCATGAAGAAAGCAGTAGCAACAAACTAAACGATCATCGTGCTAAGCTAACGGAATGGGTCAAGTCAATCACATCATTCTCTAATGATGTGATCTCGTTAATCAAATGACAACTCATGTCTATGGCTAGGAAACTTAACCATCTTTGATTCAACGAGCTAGTCAAGTAGAGGCATACTAGTGACACTCTATTTGTTTATGTATTCACACATGTACTAAGTTTCCGGTTAATACAATTCTAGCATGAATAATAAACATTTATCATGATATAAGGAAATAAATAATAACTTTATTATATCCTCTAGGGCATATTTCCTTCAGTCTCCCACTTGCACTAGAGTCAATAATCTAGTTCACATCTTTATGTGATTAGTTCACATCTCCATGTGACTAATACCCAAAGGGTTTACTAGAGTCAATAATCTAGTTCACATCGCTAAGTGATTAACACCCAAAGAGTGATCATGTTTTGCCTGTGAGAGAAGTTTAGACTACGGGTCTGCAATGTTCAAATCCGTATATATTTCGCAAATTTCCATGTCTACAATGCTCTGCACGGAGCTACTCTAGCTAATTGCTCCCACTTTCAATATGTATCCAGATCGAGACTTAGAGTCATCTAGATCGATGCTACCTCTTGAGCACTGCGTTGGTTTTCCCTTGAAGAGGAAAGGGTGATGCAACAAAGTAGCATAAGTATTTCCCTCAGTTCTTGAGAACCAAGGTATCAATCCAGTAGGAGGCCACGCTCAAGTCCCACGCACCTACACAAACAAATAACAACCTCGCAACCAATGCGATAAAGGGGTTGTCAATCCCTTCACTGTCACTTAAGAGAGTGAGATCTGATAGATATGATAAGATAAAATTTTGGTATTTTTATGATAAAGAGAAATAAAATATGCAAGTAAAATAAATAGCAAAGGAAATAACTAAGTATTGGAAAATTAATATGATGGAAGATAGACCCGGGGGCCATAGGTTTCACTAGTGGCTTCTCTCAAGAGCATGAGTATTACGGTGGGTGAACGAGTTACTGTCGAGCAATTGATAGAATTGAGCATAGTTATGAGAATATCTAGGTATGATCATGTATATAGGCATCACGTCCGAGACAAGTAGACCGAAACGATTCTGCATCTACTACTATTACTCCACACATCAACTGCTATCCAGCATGCATCTAGAGTATTAAGTTCAAGAAAACAGAGTAATGCTTTAAGTAAGATGACATGATGTAGAGGGATAAACTCATGCAATATGATATAAACCCCATCTTTTTATCCTCGATGGCAACAATACAATAAGTATCGGTTCCCTTTCTGTCACTGGGATCGAACACCGCAAGATTGAACCCAAAGCTAAGCACTTCTCCCATTGCAAGAAAGATCAATCTAGTAGGCCAAACCAAACTGATAATTCGAAGAGACTTGCAAAGATAAACCAATCATACATAAAAGAATTCAGAGGAGAATCAAATATTGTTCATAGATAAACATGATCATAAACCCACAATTCATTGGATCTCGACAGACACACCGCAAAAGAAGATTACATCGAATAGATCTCCAAGAAAATCAAGGAGAACTTTGTATTGAGATCCAAAGAGAGAGAAGAAGCCATCTAGCTACTAGTTATGGACCCGTAGGTTTGAAGTAAACTAGTCACACATCACCGTAGAGGCCATGGAGTTGATGTAGAGGCCCTCTGTGATCAATGCCCCTTTGGTGGAGCTCCCAAAAAGGCCCCGAGATGGGATCTCTCGAGTACAGAAGGTTGCGGTGGTGGAATTAGGTTTTCGTGGTGCCCCTGGATGTTTGGGGGGGGGGGTTCGTGGATATATATAGGAGGAAGAAGTACGTCGGTGGAGCAACGGAGGGCCCACGAGGATGGAGGGCGCGCCCCCTGCCTCGTGCCTTCCTCCCTTGTTTCTTGATGGCCACTCCAAGTCTCCTGGATCACGTTTGTTGAGAAAATCACGTTCCCGAAGGTTTCATTCCATTTGGACTCCGTTTGATATTCCTTTTCTTTGAAACCCTAAAATAGGCAAAAAAACAGCAATTTGGGCTGGGCCTCCGATTAGTAGGTTAGTCCCAAAATTGATATAGAAGTGTAGAATAAAGCCCATTAACATCCAAAATAGATAATATAATAGCATCGAGCAATCAAAAATTATAGATACGTTGGAGACATATCAAGCATCCCCAAGCTTAATTCCTGCTCGTCCTCGAGTAGGTAAGAAGAATTTTTGATGTGGAATGCTTTCTAACATATTTCTCAATGTAATTTTTCTTTATTGTGGCATGAATGTTCAGATCCATAAGATTCAATATAAAAGTTTAATATTGACATAAAAATAATAATACTTCAAGCATACTAACTAAGCAATCATGTCTTCTCAAAATAATATGGCCAAAGAAATTTATCCCTACAAAATCATATAGTCTGGCTATGCTCTATCTTCACCACACAAAATATTTAAATCATGCACAACCCCGATGATACGCCAAGCAATTTTTTCATACTTTTGATGTTCTCAAACTTTTTCAATCTTCACGCAATATATGAGCGTGAGCCATGGATATAGCACTATGGTGGAATAGAATGGTGGTTGTGGAGAAGACAAAAAGGGAGAAGATAGTGTCACATCAACTAGGCGTATCAACGGGCTATGGAGATGCCCATTAATAGATATCAATGTGAGTGACTAGGGATTGCCATGCAACGGATGCACTAGAGCTATAAGTGTATGAAAGCTCAACAAGAAGAAACTAAGTGGGTGTGCATCCAACTTGCTTGCTCACGAAGACCTAGGGCATTTTGAGGAAGCCCATCATTGGAATATACAAGCCAAGTTCTATAATGAAAAATTCCCACTAGTATATGAAAGTGATATCATAGGAGACTCTCTATATCAAGATCATGGTGCTACTTTGAAGCATAAGTGTGGCAAAAGGATAGTAGGATTGTCCCTTCTCTCTTTTTCTCTCATTTTTTTCTTTGGTCCTTTTTTGGCCACTATTTTTTCGTCCGGAGTCTCATCCCGACTTGTGGGGGAATCATAGTCTCCATCATCCTTTCCTCACTGGGACAATGCTCTAATAATGATGATCATCACACTTTATTTACTTACAACTCAAAAATTACAACTCGATACTTAGAACAAGATATGACTCTATGTGAATGCGTCTGGCGGCGTACGGGGATGTGCAATGATGCATGAGTGACATGTACGAAAATTATGAACGGTGGCTTTGCCACAACTATGATGTCAACTACATGATCATGCAAGCAATACGACAATGATGAAGCGTGTCATAATAACGGAATGATGGAAAGTTGCATGGCAATATATCTCGGAATGGCTATGGAAATGCCATAATATGTAGGTATGGTGGCTGTTTTGAGGAAGGTATATGGTGGGTTTATGGTACCGGCGAAAGTTGCGCGATACTAGAGAGGCTAGCAATGGTGGAAGGGTGAGAGTGCGTATGATCCATGGACTCAACATTAGTCATAAAGAACTCACATGCTTATTGCAAAAATCTACAAGTTATGAAAGCAAATTATTACGCGCATGCTCCTAGGGGGATGGATTGGTAGGAAAAGATCATCGCTCGTCCCCGACCGCCACTCATAAGGAAGACAATCAATAAATAAATCATGCTCCGACTTCATCCCATAACGGTTCACCATACGTGCATGCTACGGGAATCACAAACTTTAACACAAGTATTTCTCAAATTCACAACTACTTAACTAGCATGACTCTAATATCACCATCTCCATATCTCAAAGCAATTATCAAGTATCAAACTTCTCATAGTATTCAATGCACTTTCATGAAAGTTTTTATTATTGCCATGTTGTTCTGAAGGACTCTCAAAATAATATAAGTGAAGCATGAGAGAACAATAGTTTCTATAAAACATAACCACCACCGTTCTCTAAAATATATAAGTTAAGCACTAGAGCAAAAACTATATAGCTCAAAAGATCTAAGTGAAGCACATAGAGTATTCTAATTTCCCAATCATGTGAGTCTCTATCAAAAGGTGTGTACAGCAAGGATGATTGTGGTAAACTAAAAAGCAAAGACTAAAATCATACAAGACGCTCCGAGCAAAACACATATCATGTGGTGAATAAAAATATAGCTCCAAGTAAAGTTACCGATAGACGAAGACGAAAGAGGGGATGCCTTCCGGGGCATCCCCAAGCTTAGGCTTTTTGGTGTCCTTGAGTTTTACCTTGGGGTGCCATGGGCATCCCCAAGCTTAGGCTCTTGCCACTCCTTGTTCCATAATCCATCAAATCTTTACCTAAAACTTGAAAAATTCACAACACAAAACTCAAAATAGAAAATCTCGTGAGCTCCGTTAGCGAAAGAAAACAAAACACCACTTCAATGTACTGTAATTAACTCATTCTTGATTTATGTTGGTGTTTGTAACATCCCAAATTTCCAATTTGGAATGTTAAACACTAGATCATCATTGCATATCATATTTATTGCATTTTGGTTGATCCTAGAAATTTTACGCAACTCAAGGACCCATGGAGAGAGTTGGGGATTTCATTATTTTCATATTTGAGTTGTCTCAAATTTTGAAAATAGGATCATTTGATTTTATTTATTTTATCTTCAATTATTTCTATTATCAAAATATGAGAGAGGGAATAAAATGACTTTCCCAAAATAAAGAAATATTGAGGATTTAATGAAAATCATTTAAGATTTTATTTGGATTTATTTGCTATTTTATTTGAATTTAGGAAAAATGCATGTTTTTCAAAATTGCATTTAGGCTCCAAATAAATGTTCATCCTGTGCGGCTTGATTTTAGAAGCCGGGGAAAATTTATTTCGGGATTTTTGGAGTCCGTTTAGTATTTCTTTTGTTTTTTTCCGAGCGTAATTATTTAAAAAAAACGTCCGAACCGACCTTGGGCCGTAACCGACCAGGACTCTCCTGGCCGGGCCTCTTATAAGCCGCGCCCCGCCCCCGGCCGAAGCCCAAGTCGCCGCCCCACCCTAACCCTAGCCCCGCCCCAGCCGCCACCGCCGCCGCCACGCGCCGCCCCGCGCCGCCGCCTAGCCGCCCCGCCGCCGCCGGACCCGCTGGACCGCCGCCGCCGCCATCGCTGGAGTTGCCGGAGGTATTTTTCGCCCCCGGTTTTTCTCGAAAAACCGTTCGGTTTTTCCGACGGTTTTGTTCGTTTTTTAGTTTCGGTTTTCTTTTAAATAAATTGGTTTTCCCGGTTTATTTAAATAGCGAGCGTTCGTCCGTTCGTTCGTTTTAACGAACGTTCGTCGTTTTTCTTTTTCTTGGATTAAATCCGCGATTTTTCTGATCGCGATCTCTCATCTGATTTTCGTTTTAGTCTAACTTTTCCCTCGTTTTTCGGAAATAGGTGATTCAAGCGCCTGGAGTTTCGTCTCGAAACCCTCTTTCTGTTCAGCCAACTCAAACAAGTTTTTGCCACTATAAAAATTGCCTTAGATCCAGAATAATAAACAAAGCCTGTTTCTTTTGCCGTTTGTCTTTCGTTGCTTCGTTCGATTTGATTCTTTTTGCCAACCGGAGTTCTTAAGTTGAACTTTCTGGTTAGATCTCTTATTTGAGTTTTACCTGTGCATTAGATGAGTACTTATTATATGCTTGTTTGTTTGCGATAGAGTACCCGGAGTGCGCCACTTGCTACTTAGAATCGCTGGGTTTCCCGGATCATCAGCAAGGCAAGTAACACTTTGATCATGTTTTCCCTCTACCCAGTTTTATTGCATTAGATCAATCCTCACACATTGCATGATTAGGATCTAAATAAATTGTGGGTTTGGAAAGTAGATGAGGTAGTACCTATTACCTGTTATTATCAAATCTTTGGGAGTTACTTCTATGTTTGCTTATTATGCCATGCTATGCTAGTAGACGTGGATTGGATGAGTGTATCCATGACAGATGTGAGATGTTAATTAACGGTTTACTTAAGGTGGCAACTTAAATACACATCTGGGTGGATTGAGGTACCTGGGTATTCCAGGATTGCCTGTTTTTCTTTTGGACCGCCACCCAGGGTCAAAGGGATCATGAGATTATTCGTGCTAGAAACTTCTGTGTGCAGCCACAAGCTATTATGGGCTCTAGCATAGTTGACTACGTTGTGCGAACTCTTACAGTGGTAGACTAGCAGATGTAGGGGAAAGTAGGTGTAACAGTCTACCCGATCATAAGGTGCTAGCGCTTCTGAAAGACTATGTCTCGGTCATTCATTTCTCAAACACCATGTAGTGCGAGAATCCCAACGGAGGAGATCGAGTCTTGTGGGGAAAAGTGCACAAACCTCTGCAGAGTGTATAAACTAATCATGGTTAGGCGTGTCCCCGGATATGGACATTTTGAGTATCTAGTACCTGGATTATCATGTGAATCTCAACATGTTACTCTAAAAGTTAACTTTGCTAGGTTTGTTTAATAATGATGCTTAATTGGGATTGAGAATGCTGTCAACCATTCTCAATGTTTAATAACTACCATGATAGTTAAATAAATTTATTCCTTTGTAGTAGGGAAAAATTGGCTTTACGCAAAACTGTAACCATAGAGCTTTCCACCAGCCAAATATGCATATAGATTAGCTGTTTCATTCCATTACTCTCTATGTGTTACTTTGCTAGCATATTCCATGTGCTGACCCGTTTCGGGCTGCAACGTTAATGTTGCAGACTTTTCAGACGACGATTAAGGAGTTTTAGGTCGTGGTTCTATACTCAGTGATGCCGTTGAAGTTGATGGACTCACTTATCTTCCAAGCCTTCCGCGCTTATTGTTATTAGGTGGCCTTAAGCCATATTTATTGTAATAAGTTCTCTTTTGAGACATTCGATGTAATAAGTGTGTGATTGCTACTCTGTTATAAATCCTTCGGGTACTGTGTGGTGTCAGCATTACTGATCTAGGGATGACACCTGAGCACAGAGATTGGACCGTTTGAGGTCTGGTCGCTACAGTGTTAGACCTACTGTATTCCAACTTGTATATGGTTTATAAACTCTTTTACTAGCCATAGATTCATCAAAATAAGCAAACAACACACGAAAAACAGAATCTGTCAAAAACAGAACAGTCTGTAGTAATCTGTAGCTAACACAAGTTCTGGAACCCCAAAAATTCTAAAATAAATTGCTGGACGTGACTAATTTATCTATTAATCATCTTCGAAAAGAATTAACTAAATAGCACTCTCCAAATAAAAATGGCAGCAATTCTCATGAGCCCTAACGTTTCTGTTTTTTACAGCAAGATCAAAAAGACTTTCCCATAGGTTTCTTAATAGTGGAATCCGCAAGGTGCAAGTTTAAAAAACAATCATCAAAATCACGGAAACCTAGCAAATCACACAAAGTTTTTGGAATCATGGAAACACTAGCACCGAAATCACACAAAGCATAACACTCATGATCTTTAATTTTAATTTTTATTGTAGGTTCCCACTCATCATAAAGTTTTCTAGGGATAGAAACTTCCAACTCAAGTTTTTCTTCATAAGATTGCATCAAAGCATCAACGATATGTTTAGTAAAAGCTTTATTTTGACTATAAGCATAAGGAGAATTTAGCACGGATTGCAACAAGGAAATACAATATATCAAAGAGCAATTATCATAATTAAATTCCTTGAAATCCAAAATAGTGGGTTCATAGATAGTTAACGTTTTAATCTCCTCGATCCCACTTTTAAGAATTTTAGCGTCAAGATCTGAAGACTCCGAATTTTTGGAACGCCTTCTAGGTAAAGGTGGCTCATCTTTAGCCCCATCATTATAAAGATTCATATTGCAAAACAAACATTTAATAGGGGACACATCAATTACTTTTAGATCTTCATCCTTATTATCATGAAAACTAGAAGAACACGCTTTCACAAAGCAATCTCTTTTTGCACGCATCCTAGCGGTTCTTTCTTTGCACTCATCAATGGAAATTATCATGGCTTTGAGAGACTCATTGATATCATGCTTAGGTGGAATAGATCTAAGTTTCAAAGAATCAACATCAAGAGAAATTCTATCCACGTTCCTAGCCAACTCATCAATCTTAAGCAATTTTTCTTCAATCAAAGCATTGAAACTCTTTTGCAAAGTAATAAATTCTTTAATATTAGATTCAAAATAAGAGGGCATCTTATTATAATTTCCATAAGAATTGTTATAGGAATTACCATAATTATTAGAGGAATTACTAGGAAACGGCCTAGAATTGAAATGGCCTCTATACGCATTATGACCAAAATTGTTCCTACCAACAAAATTCACATCCATAGATTCATTATTATTCTCAATCAAGGTAGGCAAAGGCATATCAGTAGGATCAGTAGGAGCACTCTTGTTAGCAAACGATTTCATAAGTTCATCCATCTCTCCACTCAAAACATTGATCTCTTCAATTGCATGAACTTTTTTACTAGTAGATCTTTCAGTGTGCCATTGAGAATAATTAACCATAATATTATCTAGGATATTGGTAACTTCTCCTAAAGTGGTTTCCATAAAAGTGCCTCCCGCGCCCGAATCTAAAAGATTTCTAGAAGCAAAATTTAATCCGGCATAATATTTCTGTATAATCATCCAAAGATTCAAACCATGTGTATTGGCAATTACGTATCATTAATTTCATCCTCTCCCAAGATTGTGCAACACGTTCATGATCAAGTTGCTTAAAATTCATAATATCGTTTCTAAGGGAGATGATCTTAGTGGGAGGAAAATACTGAGAGATAAAAGCATCTTTGCACTTATTCTAGGAATCAATACTATTTTTAGGTAAAGATGAAAACCAAGCTTTAGCACGATCTCTAAGCGAAAACGAAAATAGCTTCAATTTAACAATATAATTATCCACATATTTCTTCTTTTGCATATCACACAAATCAACAAAGTTGTTTAGATGGGTAGCGTCATCTTCACTAGGAAGGCCAGAAAACGGATCTTTCATGACAATATTCAGCGAAGCAGCATTAATTTCATAAGATTCAGCATCGGTAAGAGGAGCAATTGGAGTGCTAATAAAATCATTATTGTTGGTATTCGTAAAGTCACATAATTTAGTATTGTCTTGAGCCATCGTGACAAGCAAGCAATCCAACACGCAAACAAACAAGAAACGGTAAAAAGGCTAATAGAAAAAGAGAAGGGGAATGGAGAGAGAGGGAGAGGGAATAAAACGACAAGGGTGAAGTGGGCGAGAGGAAAACGTGAGGCAAATGGCAAATAATGTAATGCGAGGGATAAGAGTTTGTGATGGGTACTTGGTAATGGCACCAGAAATGACTCGTTGTGGGAGTCAAATCCTGACTTGACTTGGCGCAAATCTCCCCGGCAACGGCTCCAGAAATCCTTCTTGCTACCTCTTGAGCACTTCGTTGGTTTTCCCTTGAAGAGGAAAGGGTGATGCAGCAAAGTAGCGTAAGTATTTCCCTCAGTTTTTGAGAACCAAGGTATCAATCCAGTAGGAGATCGCGCCCAAGTCCCACGCACCTACACAAACAAATAAGAACGTCGCAACCAACGCGATAAAGGGATTGTCAATCCCTTCATGGTCACTTACGAGAGTGAGATCTGATAGATATGATAAGATAATATTTTTGGTCTTTTAATGATAAATAGAAATAAAATATGAAAGTAAAATAAATAGCAAAGGAAATAACTAAGTATTGGAAAATTAATATGATGGAAGATAGACCCGGGGGCCATAGGTTTCACTAGTGGCTTCTCTCAAGAGCATAAGTATTACGGTGGGTGAACGAATTACTGTCGAGCAATTGATAGAATTGAGCATAGTTATGAGAATATCTAGGTATGATCATGTATATAGGCATCACATCTGAGACAAGTAGACCGAAATGATTCTGCATCAACTACTATTACTCCACACATCGACCGCTATCCAGCTGCATCTAGAGTATTAAGTTCAAGAGAACAGAGTAATGCTTTAAGTAAGATGACATGATGTAGAGGGATAAACTCATGCAATATGATATAAACCCCATCTTTTTATCCTCGATGGCAACAATACAATACGTATCGGTTCCCTTTCTGTCAATGGGATCGAACACCGCAAGATTGAACCCAAAGCTAAGCACTTCTCCCATTTCAAGAAATATCAATCTAGTAGGCCAAACCAAACTGATAATTCGAAGAGACTTGCAAAGATAAACAAATAATACATAAAATAATTCAGAGGAGAATCATATATTGTTCATAGATAAACTGGATCATAAACCCACAATTCATCGGATCTCGACAAAGACACCGCAAAATAAGATTACATCGAATAGATCTCCAAGAAAATCGAGGAGAACTTTGTATTGAGATCCGAAGAGAGAGAAGAAGCCATCTAGCTACTAGCTATGGACTCGTAGGTCTGAAGTAAACTAGTCACACATCACCGTAGAGGCCATGGAGTTGATGTAGAGGCCCTCTGTGATCTATGCCCCCTTCGGTGGAGCTCCGAAAAAGGCCCCGAGATGGGATCTCTCGAGTACAGAAGGTTGCGGCGGTGGAATTAGGTTTTCGTGGTGCCCCTGGATGTTCGGGGGGTACGTGGATATATATATAGGAGGAAGAAGTACGTCGGTGGAGCAACGGAGGGCCCACGAGGGTGGAGGGTGCGCCCAGGGGGGTAGGCGCGCCCCCTGCCTCGTGCCTTCCTCCCTTGTTTCTTGACAGCCACTCCAAGTCTCTTGGATCACGTTTGTTGAGAAAATCACATTCTCGAAGGTTTCATTCCGTTTGGACTCCGTTTGATATTCCTTTTCTTCGAAACCGTAAAATAGGCAAAAAAACAGCAATTTGGGATGGGCCTCCGATTAGTAGGTTAGTCCCAAAAATGATATAAGAGTGTAGAATAAAGCCCATTAACATCCAAAATAGATAATATAATAGCATGGAGCAATCAAAAATTATAGATACGTTGGAGACATATCAAGCATCCCCAAGCTTAATTCCTGCTCGTCCTCGAGTAGGTAAATGATAAAAGAAGAATTTTTGATGTGGAATGCTTTCAACATATTTCTCAATGTATTTTTTCTTTATTGTGGCATGAATGTTCAGATCCATAAGATTCAAGATAAAAGTTTAATATTGACATAATAATAATACTTCAAGCATACTAACTAAGCAATCATGTCTTCTCAAAATAACATGACCAAAGAAAGTTATCCCTACAAAATCATATAGTCTGGCTATGCTCTATCTTCACCACACAAAATATTTAAATCATGCACAACCCCGATGACAAGCCAAGCAATTGTTTCATAATTTTGATGTTCTCAAACTTTTTCAATCTTCATGTAATATATGAGCGTGAGCCATGGATATAGCACTATGGTGGAATAGAATGGTGGTTGTGGAGAAGATAAAAAGGGAGAAGATAGTCTCACATCAACTAGGCGTATCAACAGGCTATGGAGATGCAAATTAAGAGATATCAATGTGAGTGAGTAGGGATTGCCATGCAATGAATGCACTGGAGCTATAAGTGTATGAAAGCTCAACAAGAAGAAACTAAGTGGGTGTGCATCCAACTTGCTTGCTCACGAAGACCTAGGGCATTTTGAGGAGGCCCATCATTGAGAGTGTAGACACCCTCTCAATCCCAATTAAACATCATCATTAAAAACCCCAACAAATTAATTAGATTAACATGATGAGATTCACATGATAATGCAAGTACTAGATACTCAAGATGTCCATAACCGGGGACACGACTAACCGATTAGTTTATACACTCTACAGAGGTTTGCGCACTTTTCCCACAAGACTCGATCTCCTCCGTTGGGATTCTCGCACTACATGGTGTTTGAGAAACGGATGACTGAGACATAGTCTTTCACAAGCGCTGGCACCTTACGATTGGGTAGACCGTTACACCTACTTTCCCCTACATCTGCTAGTCTACCACTGTAGGAGTTCGCACAACTTAGTCAACTATGCTAGAGCCCATAGTAGCTTGTGGCTGCACACGCAAGTTTCTAGCATGAATAATCTCAAGATCCCATTGAGCCTGGGTGGCGGTCCAAAAGAAAACAGGCAATCGCTGGAATACCCAGGTGCCTCAATCCACCCAGATGTGTGTTTAAGTTTCCACCTTAAATAAACCATTAATTTAACATACTCACATCTGTCATGGATTTCACTCACCCAATCCACGTCTACTAGCATAACATGGCATAATAAGCAAACGTAGAAGTAACTCCCAAAGGTTTGATAATAAAAACAGGTGATAGGTACTACCTCATCTACTTCCCAAACCCAGAATTTAATTAGATTCTAATCATGCAATGTGTGAGGATTGATCTAATGCAATAAAAACTGGGTAATAGGAGGTATGATCAAAGTGTTACTTGCCTTGCTGATGATCCGCAAAACCTAGCGATTCGAAGTAGCAAGCGGCGCACTTCGGGTACTCTATCGCAAACAAACAAGCATACAATAAGTACTCAACTAATGCACAGGTAAAACTCAAATAAGAAATCTAACCAGAAAGTTCAACTTAAGAACTCCGGTTGGCAAAAAGAATCAGATCGAATGAAGCAACGAAAGACAAACGGCAAAAGAAACAAGCTTCGTTTACTATTCTGGATCTAGGTCAAATTTTACAGAGGCAAAAACTTGTTTGAGTTGGTTAAACGGAAAGAGGGTTTCGAGACGAAACTCCACGCGCTTGAATCGCCTGATTCCGATAAATGAGCGAAAACTTATACTAGAACGAAAATCAGATCAGAAATCACGATCAGAAAAATCGCAGATTTAATCCGAGAAAAAGAAAATGACGAACAGATTAACGAATAAACGTTTGTTATCTGGATCTAAACGATGAACGCGTTCGTTAAAACGAACGAATGAGCGAACGCTCGCTAATTAACTAAATCGAGAAAAAAACCGATCTATCTAAAAAATGAATCTAAAAAAACCGAAAAAAATCGGTGACAACCAACGGTTTTCTAAAAAAACGGCGGGCCGCTCGACCTTGTCGGCGGCGAACTCCGGCGGTGGCGGCGCGGCGGCGGCAGCAAGCGGCGGCTGCGGGGCGCCGCGGCTAGGGTTTGGGTGGGCGGCGCGGCTTGGGCTGGAGACGGCCCGGGGCGGCGCTATATAAAGCCCCGGCCAGGCGGAGTCCTGGCCGGACACGGCCCAAGGTCGGTTCGGATTTTTTTTAAATAATTACGCTCAGAAAAAAACAAAAGGAATACTAAACGGACTCCAAAAATCTCGAAATAAATTTTCCCCGGCTTCTAAAATCAAGCCGCACAGGATGAACATTTATTTGGGGCCTAAATGCAATTTTGAAAAACACGCATTTTTCCTAAATTCAAATAAAATAGCAAATAAATCCAAAATAAAATCTTATTTGAATTTTTTATTAAATCCTCAATATTTCTTTATTTTGGGAAAGTCATTTTATTCCCTCTCTCATATTTTTATAATAGAAATAATTGAAGATAAATTAAATAAAATCAAATGATCCTATTTTCAAAATTTGAGAAAGCTCAAATATGAAAATAACGAAATCCCCAACTCTCTCTGAGGGTCCTTGAGTTGCGTAGAATTTCTAGGATCAACCAAAATGCAAACAAAATCTGATATGCAATGATGATCTATTGTATGACATTCCAAATTGAAAATTTGGAATGTTACAAACCTACCCCCCTTAAGATGAATCTCGCCCTCAAGATTCGGGTTGGCTAGAAAATAGGTGACGGTGGTCCTTCAGCAATTCTTCCTCTCGTTCCCAGGTGGCTTCATCCTCCGTGTGGTGGCTCCACTGAACTTTGCAAAACTTGATAACCTTGCTGCGGGTGACTCGGCTAGCATACTCAAGAATCTTGACTGGTTTCTCCTCATAGGTCAAATCACTGTCCAACTGAATCGCTTCTAGCGGCACTGTGTCTCTCAGTGGTATATCAACCATCTCTGCATGGCTCTTCTTCAATTGGGAAACGTGGAACGCGTCGTGAACTCCTGACAATCCTTCGGGCAATTCCAACTTGTAGGCTACTTCTCCCATACGCTCCAAAACCTTGTATGGTCCTACAAAACGTGGCGTTAACTTTCCCTTAACTCCAAAGCGCTTAACTCCTCGAAGTGGAGATACTCGAAGATAAACTCGGTCTCCGACTTCGTAAACTGTCTCCTTGCGTTTAGAATCTGCGTAGCTCTTCTGCCTGGATTGGGCTACCTTGAGCCTATCGCGAATCAGTTTTACTTTCTGTTCAGACTCCTTAATCAGATCCGGTCCAGACAATTGACGGTCTCCAACTTCATCCCACGACAATGGGGTCCCGCACCTCCTTCCGTACAAGGCTTCGAAAGGGGCCATCTTCAAACTGGATTGATAACTGTTGTTATAAGAGAACTCTGTGTATGGTAAATTCTCATCCCAACTAGATCCATAATCTAGTGCACAAGCTCTTAGCATATCCTCCAAAATCTGATTGACTCTCTCGGTCTGTCCATCTGTCTACGGATGGAAAGCTGTACTGAACTCTAGCCTGGTACCCAGAGTTTCATGCAACTGATTCCAAAACTTTGAGGTAAACTGGGTTCCTCTATCTGATACAATGATCCTTGGAACTCTATGCAGACATACGATCCTGGTCATGTATATCTTTGCCAACTTGGCACCAGTATAGGTAGTCTTCACTGGAATGAAATGAGCTACCTTTGTCAAACGATCGACTACAACCCAAATCGAGTCATAGCCTGAACATTTTCTGGGCAATCCTGTGATAAAATCCATGCCTAACTTATCCCACTTCCATTCGGGTATTGGCAATGTCCGTAGCAATCCTGCTGGCTTCTGATGCTCTGCCTTTAATCTCTGACATACATCACAAACTGCTACATACTCCGCAATATCCTTCTTCATTCCGGTCCACCAGAGAGTATCCTTCAAATCCAAATACATCTTGGTATTTCCTGGGTGAATCAAATATGGTGAATCATGGGCCTCTTGCAGAATCAACTTCCTGATCTCCGAATCATTAGACACATAAACACAGTCTTCAAACCATAAGGTATCGAGCTCATCCTCATGAAATCCTTTAGCTTTTCCTTTGCTCATTTTCTCCTTAATAGAAGCAATCTCCTTGTCATTCTTCTGGGCTTCTCTGATCTTATCCCTCAAGGTAGAATGAATCTCCAATGCTGCTACATAGCCTTTCGGGACTATCTCCAAACATAGCTCACGAAGATTTTCGGCTAACTCCCTTGGTAAATCTCCCATCATTAGGGTGTTGACATGACTTTTACGGCTCAGCGCATCGGATACTACGTTAGCCTTTCCGGGGTGACAATGCAATCTCATATCATAATCCTTGATGAGCTCCAACCATCTCCTTTGCCTGAGATTCAACTCCTTCTGCGTGAAAATATACTTCAAACTCTTGTGATCCGTGTACACCTCACAATGGTTTCCAATGAGAAAATGTCTCCAAGTCTTCAATGCATGCACTACGGCTGCTAACTCCAAATCATGAGTGGCATAATTTAACTCATGAGGCTTAAGCTGTCGTGAGGCATAGGAAACAACTCTTCCTTCCTGTATAAGCACTGCTCCAATTCCTCGACGTGAAGCGTCACAATACACCTCATAATCCTTGGTATGATCTGGCAAAATCACCACTGGTGATGTAACCAAACATTTCTTCAACTCCTGGAAACTGGCCTCACATTCCTCGGTCCATATGAACTTGGTATCCTTCTTCAACAACTCCGTCATAGGCTTCGCAACCTTCGAGAAATTTTCAATGAATCTCTGGTAGTATCCTGCAAGTCCAAGAAAACTCCGGATCTCTCCAACGGTTGTTGGCGCTTCCCAATTTGTCACAGTGTCAACCTTGGTGGGATCTACTGCTATACCTTCTCCGGATATAACGTGTCCGAGGAATCCAACTTCCTTCAACCAAAATTCACCTTTGCTAAACTTGGTATATAACCGATGTTCTCTGAGTTTACCAAGTACCAAACGCAAATGCTCCTTATGCTCCTCTTCATTTTTTCGAGTAAACCAAGATATCATCAATGAAACTAGGACAAACTTATCCAAAAACTCCATAAACACTTTGTTCATCATGTTCATAAAATATGCAGGTGCGTTAGTCAGACCAAATGACATAACGGTATACTCGTACAGCCCATACCTGGTGGTAAAAGCTGTCTTAGGTATATCCTGTTCTCGAATCTTCAACTGATGGTATCCTGATCGCAGATCGATCTTGGAAAATACCTTAGCTCCTTGCAATCGATCAAACAAATCATTGATCATCGATAGTGGGTACTTGTTCTTGATGGTTACTTCATTCAATCCTCGATAATCAACAACCATCCTTAACGATCCATCCTTCTTCTCCACTAGAAGTACTGGTGATCCCCAAGGCAAAGAACTTGGGCAAATATATCCTTTATCCAGTAACTCCTTAATCTGCTTTTTAATCTCTTCCAAATCCTTTGCGGGCATCCTATATGGTCTCTTAGATATTGGCCCTGTGCCTGGCAAAAGCTCAATCAAAAACTCAATATCTCTATCCGGTGGCATGCCTAGAAACTCTTCTGGAAATACATCAGGGAAATCCTTCACTACTGGTACTTCCTCCTGCACAAATCCTGTTAACGATTTCACTTGAGTCCTTTTAGGCACATGCCAGGATACATACTTGATCCTTCTCCCTTCTGGGGTGGTAAGCAAAATTGACTTACTGGCGCAATCGATGTTTCCTCCATACATCGACAACCAATCCATACCCAGAATTACATCCAAACCTTGTGATTCCAAAATGATCAAATCCGAGGGAAACACATGCCTACCTATACTCAATGGCACTTGAAAACATCCCTTACTAGCCATATACTCCGCTCCTGGTGAGCTTACTAACATAGGTGTTCTAAGAACTTTGGTGGGCAGGTTATACTTATCCACAAATTCCCTTGATATGTATGAATGCGATGCACCAGTATCGAAAAGAATGAGTGCAGTAAATGACTTAACCAAAACTTACCGATTACTGCATCCGGCTGCTCTTCAACCTCCTCCACGTTAACGTGGTTCACCTGTCCCCTATTGAAAGGGTTCGGCTTCTTCCCAGAGCTTCCATTGCCATTTCCATTCTGGGATTCAGGACATTCATTGGCATAATGTCCGGTCTTCTGGCACTTAAAGCAAGTGACTTGGCTCAGGTCTCTTTTGGCTGGGGTTGATGAGTTGGTACGATTCTGGCCGTTTCTTCCTCCATTCCCATTACCATTTTTGGTGCCATTATGATTGTGCGAGCTACTTCCTCCATGGGTATGTTGAAAATGTCCTCCCGATCTAGGGGTAAAACGTGGCTTCTGCTGAGCACCGGAATTGTACTTTCCTTGTCCATACTTCCTCTTGCGATTCTCAATCTGCTGCTGCTTCCCTTCAATCATGAGAGCACGATCTACAAACTCCTGGTAGTTGTTGAAAGTTGCTACCATCAACTGCATGCTCAACTCATCATTTAGTCCTTCCAGAAACTTCTCCTGCTTAGCTGCATCCGTAGCAACGTCATCTGGAGCATAACATGCTAGCTTACTAAAGTCCTCCACATACTGGCCAACTGTCCGTCCTCCTTGGCGCAAGTTGTGAAACTCTCGCTTCTTCATGGCCATAGCTCCTGCTGAAACATGGGCAGTACGAAAAGCCTGCTGGAACTGGTCCCATGTGACAGTGTTGATAGGGAAAGTGGCGGTGAAATTCTCCCACCATGATGCTGTGGGTCCTTCAAGCTGATGTGCGGCAAACTTCACCTTTTCCGCATCTGTGCATCCTGCTGTGGTCAACTCCCTTGCTGTCTTGCGGAGCCAATCATCTGCTACTATCAGCTCGGTGCTACTAGAAAACACCGGCGGATTCAGCCTAAGAAAACGGGCTAAGTGATCAACATGTGGTGGTGGTGGTGGTGGGTTGTTGTTGTTGTTCCCCTGATTCTGATTCTGGACTAGCAACTGCATCAATGTGTTCTGCTGCTAGATCAACTAGGTGAGCTCCGGTGGGAAGGATCCGGGGTCACGTCTCGGAGGCATCTGAGGGTTTAGAAAAGATGAGATTTAAGAATAGAGAGGGGTCTAGAGAGAAAACACTACCCATATGCACATGAGGCAAAAGCAAACAATCTACTTCATTCAACCAAACAAGGGCATACAATTGATCTAACTATCGCAAAAGTGCTCGGACTACTATATTTACATGGTGGACTACTACTACTGTTGTGGTGGTCTACTAGAAATATTCTTCGGTTGCAGACTCCATGATATCTGCTCCAGCTTCATCAACATAGTCATCATCGCTGATCCGAGTCGGTGTCATTGATGATGATGTAGTGTTCCGGGCGAATCTCCTTGGGTTCTTCGTCTTCTTCTACTGGGGTAGGGCCTCCCATAAATATTCTGATATTCTTGATCAGATCGTCATTCTTCTCCACTAATACTTAGATTTCCTCTTCATAATCTTCACGTGTAGCCTTGAGTTCTTCCTCCAGTTCCTTGATTCTAGTCCTTGCCTTCTTCAGATCTATCATGTCGGCGCACATCTGGTTCTCTTGACGTCGAATGTGCTGGTTTAACTCCTGGATAAAAGCTGCAATTGATCTATCCTTCCTGGTGCTGATCATCTCCCAGTGCTCATCTTGGCACCCACAAATCTGGTAGATAGTATCCTTGAGATCATTGCGGTAAACTTCTCCAATACGTCCCATGGCGATGTGAGCTGCCATGCTCTTTCCTAGACTCCAGGTTGGTGCATCAAAGGAAAACTCTATGGGCTCAGTGACTGGCATGAACGTCCTTCCTGGAACTTGAACTTGAATCATCCAGCGCTCTTCTTTAGGTAAAGTGGCGTTGTAAGTCCCGGTGAAGCTTGGTACTCCTATGTTCAGATATCTAGTGACTTCCTTCAAGTGACGTCCAAAGGGTGTATCTTCATCCGGTTGCGTGAACTTGTTCCTTGCATCCGCCATCCTAAAAGAGTAGAAAAGATGAGAAGTCAGAATGAGAAGAGTGGGTAGTGATCTAGGGCTTTAGCTTAGTGGTCGTGTCCTATAGTCAGCGTGTGCTCTGATACCATCTTGTAGTGACCAGACCTCAAACGGTCCAATCTCTGTGCTCCGGTGCATCCCTGGATCAATAATGCTGACACCACACAATACTTGAAGGATTTATAACAGAGTAGCAATCACACACTTATTACATCGAGTGTCTCAAAAGAGAACTTATTACAATAAATATGGCTTAAGTCCATCTAATAACGATAACAGCGGAAGGCTTGGAAGATAAGTGAGTCCATCAACTCCAACGGCATCACTGAGTATAGAACCATGACCTAAAAGCACCTTACTCGTCGTCTGAAAAGTCTGCAACATGAACGTTGCATCCCAAAACGGGTCAGCACATGGAATATGCTGGCAATGTAACACCTAGAGAGCAACAATAGAATAAGGCTATACTACATGCATATTTGGCAGGTGGAAAGCTCTATGGTTACAGTTTTGCGTAAAGCCAATTTTTCCCTACTGCAAAGGAATAAATTTTATTTAACTATCATGGTGGTTGTTAAACATTGAGAGTGTAGACACCCTCTCAATCCCAATTAAACATCATCATTAAAAACCCAACAAATTAATTAGAGTAACATGATGAGATTCACATGATAATCCAAGTACTAGATACTCAAGATGTCCATAACTGGGGACACGGCTAACCATGATTAGTTTATACACTCTGCAGAGGTTTGCGCACTTTTCCCCACAAGACTCGATCTCCACCGTTGGGATTCTCGCACTACATGGTGTTTGAGAAACGGATGACCGAGACATAGTCTTTCAGAAGCGCTAGCACCTTACGATCGGGTAGACCATTACACCTACTTTCCCCTACATCTGCTAGTCTACCACTGTAAGAGTTTGCACAACTTAGTCAACTATGCTAGAGCCCATAGTAGCTTGTGGCTGCACACGGAAGTTCCTAGCATGAATAATCTCATGATCCCTTTGAGCCTGGGTGGCGGTCCAAAGGAAAACAGGCAATCGCTGGAATACCCAGGTGCCTCAATCCACCCAGATGTGTGTTTAAGTTTCCACCTTAAATAAACCATTAATTTAACATACTCACATCTGTCATGGATTTCACTCACCCAATCCACGTCTACTACCATAGCATGGCATAATAAGCAAACGTAGAAGTAACTCCCAAAGGTTTGATAATAAAACAGGTGATAGGTACTACCTCATCTACTTCCCAAACCCAGAATTTAATTAGATCCTAATCATGCAATGTGTGAGGATTGATATAATGCAATAAAAACTGGGTAATAGGAGGTATGATCAAAGTGTTACTTGCCTTGCTGATGATCCGCAAAACCTAGCGATTCGAAGTAGCAAGCAGCGCACTTCGGGTACTCTATCGCAAACAAACAAGCATACAATAAGTACTCAACTAATGCACAGGTAAAACTCAAATAAGAAATCTAACCAGAAATTTCAACTTAAGAACTCCGGTTGGCAAAAAAAAATCAAATCGAACGAAGCAACGAAAGACAAACAGCAAAAGAAACAAGCTTCGTTTACTATTCTGGATCTAGGTTAAATTTTACAGAGGCAAAAACTTGTTTGAGTTGGTTAAACGGAAAGAGGGTTTCGAGACGAAACTCCACGCGCTTGAATCGCCTGATTCCGATAAACGAGCGAAAACTTATACTAGAACGAAAATCGGATCAAAAATCACGATCAGAAAAATCGCAGATTTAATCCGAGAAAAAGAAAATGACGAACAGATTAACGAATAAACATTTGTTATCTGGATCTAAACGATGAACGCGTTCGTTAAAACGAACGAATGAGCGAACGCTTGCTAATTAACTAAACCGAGAAAAAAAAGTGATCTATCTAAAAAATGAATCTAAAAAAAACCGAAAAAACCGACGGTTTTCTAAAAAAACCGGCGGGCGGCTCGACCTCGTCGGCGGCGAACTCCGGCGGCGGCGGCTGTGGGGCGCGGCGGCTAGGGTTTGGGCGGGCGGCGCGGCTTGGGCTGGAGGCGGCCCTGGGCGGCGGTATATAAAGCCCCGGCCAGGCGGAGTCCTGGCCGGACACGGCCCAAGGTCGGTTCAGATTTTTTTAATAAGTACGCTTAGAAAAAAAACAAAAGGAATACTAAACGGACTCCAAAAATACCAAAATAAATTTTCCCCAGCTTCTAAAATCAAGCCGCACAGGATGAACATTTATTTGGGGCCTAAATGCAATTTTGAAAAACATGCATTTTCCCTAAATTCAAATAAAATAGCAAATAAATCCAAAATAAAATCTTATTTGATTTTTTTATTAAATCCTCAATATTTTGATAATAGAAATAATTGAAGATAAAATAAACAAAAACAAATGATCCTAGTTTCAAAATTTGAGAAAGCTCAAATATGAAAATAACGAAATCCCCAACTCTCTCCGAGGGTCCTTGAGTTGCGTAGAATTTCTAGGATCAACCAAAATGCAAACAAAATCTGATATGCAATGATGATCTATTGTATAACATTCCAAATTGAAAATTTGGGATGTTACAAAGACCTAGGGCATTTTGAGGAGGCCCATCATTGGAATATACAAGCCAAGTTCTATAATGAAAAATTCTCACTAGTATATGAAAGTGATATCATAGGAGACTCTCTATATGAAGATCATGGTGCTACTTTGAAGCACAAGTGGCAGAAGGATAGTAGGATTGTCCCTTCTCTCTTTTTCTCTCATTTTTTTCTTTGGGCCTTTTTTTGCCTCTATTTTTCGTCCAGAGTGTCATCCCGACTTGTGGGGGAATCATAGTCTCCATCATCCTTTCCTCACTGGGACAATGCTCTAATAATGATGATCATCACACTTTATTTACTTACAACTCGATAATTACAACTTGATACTTAGAACAAGATATGACTCTATGTGAATGCCTCCAGCGGCGTACGGGGATGTGCAATGATGCATGAGTGACATGTATGAAAATTATGAACGGTGGCTTTGCCACAAATACGATGTCAACTACATGATCATGCAAGCAATATGACAATGATGAAGCGTGTCATAATAACGGAATGATGGAAAGTTGCATGGCAATATATCTCGGAATGGCTATGGAAATGCCATAATAGGTAGGTATGGTGGCTGTTTTGAGGAAGGTATATGGTGGGCTTATGGTACCGGTGAAAGTTGCACGATACTAGAGAGGCTAGCAATGGTGGAAGGGTGAGAGTGCGTATGATCCATGGACTCAACATTAGTCATAAATAACTCACATACTTATTGCAAAAATCTACAAATTATCAAAGCAAAGTATTACGCGCATGCTCCTAGGGGGATAGATTGGTAGGAAAAGACCATCGCTCGTCCCCGACCGCCACTCATAAGGAAGACAATCAATAAATAAATCATGCTCCGACTTCATCCCACAACGGTTAACCATACGTGCATGCTACAGGAATCACAAACTTTAACACAAGTATTTCTCAAATTCACAACTACTCAATTATCATGACTCTAATATCACCATCTCCATATCTCAAAACAATTATCAAGTATCAAACTTCTCACAGTATTCAATGCACTTTCATGAAAGTTTTTATTATTTCCATGTTGTTCTGAAGGACTCTCAAAATAATATAAGTGAAGCATGAGAGAACAATAGTTTCTATAAAACATAACCACCACCGTGCTCTAAAAGATATAAGTGAAGCACTAGAGCAAAACTTATATAACTCAAAAGATCTAAGTGAAGCACATAGAGTATTCTAATAAATTCCCAATCATGTGAGTCTCTCTCAAAAGGTGTGTACAGCAAGGATGATTGTGGTAAACTAAAAAGCAAAGACTCAAATCATACAAGACGCTCCAAGCAAAACACATATCATGTGGTGAATAAAAATATAGGTCCAAGTAAAGTTACCGATAGACGAAGATGAAAGAGGGGATGCCTTCCGGGGCATCCCCAAGCTTAGGCTTTTTGGTGTCCTTGAGTTTTACCTTGGGGTGCCATGGGCATCCCCAATCTTAGGCTCTTGCCACTCCTTGTTCCATAATCCATCAAATCTTTACCCAAAACTTGAAAACTTCACAACACAAAACTCAAAAATAGAAAATCTCGTGAGCTCCGTTAGCGAAAGAAAACAAAACACCACTTCAAGGTACTGTAATGAACTCATTCTTTATTTATGTTGGTGTTAAACCTACTGTATTCCAACTTGTCTATGGTTTATAAACTCTTTTACTAGCCATAGATTCATCAAAATAAGCAAACAACACACGAAAAACAGAATCTGTCAAAAACAGAACAGTCTGTAGTAATCTGTAGCTAACGCAAGTTCTGGAACCCCAAAAATTATAGAATAAATTTATGGACGTTAGTAATTTATCTATTAATCATATTCAAAGAGAATTAACTAAATAGCACTCTCCAAATAAAAATGGCAGCAATTCTCGTGAGCGCTAACGTTTCTGTTTTTTACAGCAAGATCAAGTCAACTTGGCACAAACACTAATTAAACACAAAAAACACAACCAAAACAGAGGCTAGATAAATTATTTATTACTAAACAGGAGAAAAAATCAAGGAATAAAGATAAAATTGGGTTGCCTCCCAACAAGTGCTATCGTTTAACGCTCCTAGCTAGGCATAAAAGCGAAGATAGATCTAGGTATTGTCATCTTTAGTAGGCAATCCATAAGTGGCTCTCATAATAGATTCATATGGTAATTTAATTTTCTTTCTAGGAAAGTGTTCCATGCCTTTCCTTAATGGAAATTGGAATTTAATATTTCCTTCCTTCATATCAATAATTGCACCAATCATTCTAAGGAAAGGTCTACCAAGAATAATAGGACATGAAGGATTGCAATCTATGTCAAGAACAATGAAATCTACGGGCACATAATTCCTATTTGCAACAATAAGAACATCATTAATTATTCCCATAGGTTTCTTAATAGTGGAATCCGCAAGGAGCAAGTTTAAAGAACAATCATCAAAATCACAGAAACCTAGCAAATCACACAAAGTTTTTGGAATCGTGGAAACACTAGCACCGTAATCACACAAAGCATAACACTCATGATCTTTAATTTTATTTTTTATTGTAGATTCCCACTCATCATAAAGTTTTCTAAGGATAGAAACTTCCAACTCAAGTTTTTCTTCATAAGATTGCATCAAAGCATCAACGATATGTTTAGTAAAAGCTTTATTTTGACTATAAGCATGAGGAGGATTTAGCACGGATTGCAACAAGGAAATACAATATATCAAAGAGCAATTATCATAATTAAATTCCTTGAAATCCAAAATAGTGGGTTCATTGATAATTAACGTTTTAATCTCCTTGATCCCACTTTTAAGAATTTTAGCATCAAGATCTGAAGACTCCGAATTTCTGGAACGCCTTCTAGGTAAAGGTGGCTCATCTTCAGCCCCATCATTATAAAGATTCATATTGCAAAACAAAGATTTAATAAGGGATACATCAATAACTTTTAGATCTTCATCTTTATTTTCATGAAAACTAGAAGAACACGCTTTCACAAAACAATCTTTCTTAGCACGCATCCTAGCGGTTCTTTCTTTGCACTCATCAATTGAAATTCTCATGGCTTTGAGAGACTCATTGATATCATGCTTAGGTGGAATAGATCTACGTTTCAAAGAATCAACATCAAGAGAAATTCTATCAACGTTCCTAGCCAACTCACTAATCTTAAGCAATTTCTCTTCGATCAAAGCATTGAAACTCTTTTGCGAAGTAATAAATTATTTAATATTAGATTCAAAATGAGAGGGCATCTTATTATAATTTCCATAAGAATTGTTATAGGAATTACCATAATTATTAGAGGAATTACTAGGAAACGACCTAGAATTGAAATTGCCTCTATACGCGTTATTACCAAAATTGTTCTACCAACAAAATTCACATCCATAGATTCATTATTATTCTCAATAAAGTTGGACAAAGGCATATCATTAGAATCAGTAGGAGCACTCTTGTTAGCAAATGATTTCATAAGTTCATCCATCTTTCCACTCAAAACATTGATCTCTTCAATTGCATGAACTTTTTTACTAGTAGATCTTTCAGTGTGCCATTGAGAATAATTAACCATAATATTATCTAGGAGATTGGTAACTTCTCCTAAAGTGATTTCCATAAAAGTGCCTCCCGCGGCCGAATCTAAAAGATTTCTAGAAGCAAAATTCAATCCGGCATAATATTTCTGTATAATCATCCAAAGATCCAAACCATGTGTATTGACAATTACGTATCATTAATTTCATCCTCTCCCAAGATTGTGCAACATGTTCATGATCAAGTTGTTTAAAATTCATAATATCGTTTCTAAGGGAGATGATCTTAGCGGGAGGAAAATACTTAGAGATAAAAGCATCTTTGCACTTATTCCATGAATCAATACTATTTTTAGGCAAAGATGAAAACCAAGCTTTAGCACGATCTCTAAGCAAAAATGGAAATAGCTTCAATTTAACAATATCATTATCCATATCTTTGTTCTTTTGCATATCACACAAATCAACAAAGTTGTTTAGATGGGTAGCGGCATCTTCACTAGGAAGGCCCGAAAACGGATCTTTCATGACAATATTCAACAAAGCAACATTAATTTCATACGATTCAGCATCGGTAAGAGGAGCAATTGGAGTGCTAATAAAATCATTATTGTTGGTATTGGTTAAGTCACACAATTTAGTATTGTCTTGAGCCATCATGACAAGCAAGCAATCCAACACGCAAGCAAACAAGAAATGGGAAAAAGGCAAATAGAAAAAGAGAAGGGGAACGGAGAGAGAGGGAGAGGGAATAAAACGGCAAGGGTGAAGTGGAGGAGAGGAAAACGAGAGGCAAATGGCAAATAATGTAATGCAAGGGATAAGAGTTTGTGATGTGTACTTGGTAATGACACCAGAAATGACTCGTTGTGGGAGTCAAATCCTGACTTGACTTGGCGCAAATCTCCCCGGCAATGGCGCCAGAAATCCTTCTTGCTACCTCTTGAGCACTGCGTTGGTTTTCCCTTGAAGAGGAAAGGGTGATGCAGCAAAGTAGCGTAAGTATTTCCCTAAGTTTTTGAGAACCAAGGTATCAATCCAGTAGGAGATCACGCTCAAGTCCCACGCACATACACAAACAAATAAGAACCTCACAACCAACGCGATAAAGGGGTTGTCAATCCCTTCACGGTCACTTACGAGGGTGAGATCTGATAGATATGATAAGATAATATTTTTGGTCTTTTAATGATAAAGAGAAATAAAAGATGCAAGTAAAATAAATAGCAAAGGAAATAACTAAGTATTGGAAAATTAATATGATGGAAGATAGACCCGGGGGCCATAGGTTTCACTAGTGGCTTCTCTCAAGAGCATAAGTATTACGGTGGGTGAACGAATTACTGTCGAGCAATTGATAGAATTGAGCATAGTTATGAGAATATCTAGGTATGATCATGTATATAGTCATCACGTCCGAGACAAGTAGACCGAAACGATTCTGCATCTACTACTATTACTCCACACATCGACCGTTATCCAGCTGCATCTAGAGTATTAAGTTCAAGAGAACAGAGTAATGCTTTAAGTAAGATGACATGATGTGGAGGGATAAACTCATGCAATATGATATAAACCCCATCTTTTTATCCTCGATGGCAACAATACAATACGTATCGGTTCCCTTTCTATCACTGGGATCGAACACCGCAAGATTGAACCCAAAGCTAAGCACTTCTCCCATTGCAAGAAAGATCAATCTAGTAGGCCAAACAAAACTGATAATTCGAAGAGACTTGCAAAGATAAACAAATCATACATAAAATAATTCAGAGGAGAATCAAATATTGTTCATAGATAAACTGGATCATAAACCCACAATTCATTGGATCTCGACAAACACACTGCAAAAGAAGATTACATCGAATAGATCTCCAAGAAAATTGAGGAGAACTTTGTATTAAGATCCAAAGAGAGAGAAGAAGCCATCTAGCTACAAGCTATGGACCCGTAGGTCTAAAGTAAACTACTCACACATCACCGGAGAGGTCATGGAGTTGATGTAGAGGCCCTCTGTGATCAATGCCCCCTCCGGTGGAGCTCCGGAAAAGGCCCCGAGATGGGATCTCTCGAGTACAGAAGGTTGCGGCAGTGGAATTAGGTTTTCGTGGTGCCCCTGGATGTTTGGGGGGTACGTGGATATATATAGGAGGAAGATGTACATCGGTGGAGCAACGAAGGGCCCACGAGGGTGGAGGGCGCG